>NC_090730.1:171976904-171979404 GCF_036898095.1 Palaemon carinicauda
TTAGTATCCTATTCCCATTTATAGAAAATACAACTGAATATAATTTCTCTCCTCAAAAAACATTTGACGTTTTGCTGAAATGTCACGTCAGCTTGTAGAGCAAATTTTTTTTTTTTCGCAAAACTGAGGAACAATACTTCGTGTCAGTTTTGAGGATAATAATGCTCCGAACTTTGAAGTAGGATTAAATTTTTCATCAAAGCACCAGACACTTTCGCTCGACTTTTCTCACATATATCAAGTTTTATATCAAGCCTTTTTTCTTGGTAAACTGCATTATGTGTTAGTCTGTTTCTTTATTAATTTGCTCCAAATTGTAAGTAGCATGAATAAAAAAGCTGGCTATTGAACTTACTTGAATAGGTTTTATGTACGTTTAAAATCGCACTCCCCAAGAGAGATTAGTTCACCAAACTTTCAAGTGAGCTCCACAAGGCACTAGAAGAGTTGGAAGACCCAGACCTACATGGCTGAGGACTATGAAGTGTGAAGTAAGAGATGGTGAATGGAGAAGTATTGATTTAAAAGCTCAAGATAGAGAAGACTGGTGAAATCTAACCGAGGCCCTTGGCATCGGTAGGGGTAGGAGGACGGGATGATGATGACATTCGAAATGTTTCACCAAGTCTCTGTAACAGTCTTGAAAGGAGAAATTGAAATGTTGGACTCTTCTCTTGTAATATTCACCCTTTCTATCAGTTTCGAATTTGGTTCTCATCGTTCAGGTATCTAGAAATCCATTTTCGTACCATGGTATTCTTTATATTTTGAGGTTTGACCTTAACTCCAGTTTTAGCATGTGCGTCTTTGCTCTTGTTATCTTGAATAATTTATTGGGAATGGCCAACGTTTTTGTCATTCTGTGGTCTGAATTTTCGTTTAATTTTTGCTATGTCTTGTAATCATAAAATAAATAAAGGTAGTATTTTATAGTCTCCATAGAATAATAATGATAAAAAAAAAACATTGTTTGGAGAACTTTTTTACAAGACCTCTTTATTTCTTTCTGGTAGCCTATAGGAAAATTCTCTGCATGGCGATCAGCTTGATTGGGGTTCGAGTCCCGCTCAAGCTCGATAGCTTCTTGTATTGTCTGTAGCCTCACCATCATTGTGAGCTGAGGATGTACAAGACCTCTCTTCTGTTACTTTCTGGTTTCCTATGGGAAACGTCACTGCCTGGTGATCAGCTTGATGGGGCGTTGAGACTCGTTCAAGCTCGATAGTTTCTTTAGTGTCTGCAACCTCACCATCCTTTTGACTTAATGATGGAGGGTTTGGGAGAGCCTATAGATCTACATGCTGAGTCATCAGCAGCCATTGCCAAGCGCTCCCAGGTCTTAGCTTAAGTGGAGAGGCGGCTTGGGATTTGATTATATGTATATATGATGAGTCTCCAGGGCATTGTCAATGTCTCTTGCATCTGCTATTTATAAGTGTCCTTTAAACCATTAAACTCATCCTTTTTTTTTGGTAAATGAATTCAATAAATTTAAGTAACTTACGTGAAGAAGTAGGTATTTTTCTCCATTATCAAAAAGAACAATTAGGTGAATAAAATCATAACGAATAACTCATTTAGATTTCACTGGTTCTAATTTTTTTAAAGAACATCCACCACATTACCTTTAATGCAGTGAGTGTAATTGAATTAAAACACCCTGTGTTACTTTGGCAACTGAATTATTTTATCCTCATGCTTTTATATTTATGAGACCCTTATTAATGAAAGAACACTCTGGTGTTTGAATATACTCGGTGCTAGCTTTGGGGGGTGGGGGTGGGGGTGGGGGGGAAGGGTCTTGGAGACTGATTATTATTATTATTATTAAGCTACAACTCTAGCTGAAAAAGCAGGATGTTATAAGCCCAAGGGCTGTAGTAAGGATAATAGCCTAGTGAGGAAAGGAAATAAGGAATCAATGAATAGTGTGCCTGACTGTACTCTCAGGCAAGAGAACAAAAACCCAAGACAGTGAAAATTAGGGTACAGGGGCTATGACACAACCCAAATCTAGTGAACAAACAATGGTTGATTTTGGAGTGTCCCTCTATATTTACAGTATATATGATCGGCCTCTAGGACACTGTCCTATTCATTGCTTGTGCCACTCATGAGTGACCTTCAACCCGTAAGTGATGGAGACCAGGACACCAAAGCAAGCACTAGCCCAAAAAGGAAGTAGAGACGAGAACTGAGCAATCATATAGATAACAATGATTTGATTTTGAGTATTTTGTGTTTGTATATGATCTGCCTCTAAAATATAATACAGTTCATTGTTTCTGTCGCTCATGAGCGACCTTCAAACCGCAAGTGACGGAGATCAGAGTCTTAGCCCAAGAAGGAAGCAGAGACGAGAATTGAATAATCGTATAGAGAACAATGATTTGATTTTAAATATCCTTTATTTATACCTTTATATGATCAGCCTCTAGAATCTTGTACTATTTATTGCCTCTGCCGCTCATGAGCGACCTTCAAACCGTAAGTGATGGAG
>NC_090730.1:171995967-172000967 GCF_036898095.1 Palaemon carinicauda
TGGTCCTTGCTTGGGTGGCGAGGGATCATATGTAACATGATTAGTCTCTCTGGCATTGTCTACTTAATAGGGTAATATCACTATATATATATGTATATATATATATATATATATATATATATATATATATATATATATATATATATATTTATTTATTTATTTTTTCATATTTATATATATGTATATATATATATATGCATATATATACAGTATATATATATATATAATATATATATATATATATACTGTTTATATATTTATATATATATATGTTTTGATATATATATATATATATATATATATATATATATATATATAATGTATATATATATACTGTACATATATGTATGTATATAATATATATATATATATATATATATATATATATATATATATATATAATCTTACATTTTACTGTATGAAGATACATACAATGATCCAAAATACATTTCTCTTGCATTTTGTCATCTAGAACTTATTTTGTATTTTAAAATAATGTTATTATGGACAACGTTATTACCATCAGCAGCTTACAAAACACAATTTATCGATAACTGGATTAACTATTAATTAGGAAAATTATTAAAATCTATAAAAATGATCAATCATTTAAGAAGAATTACTCATTACTGTAATGATGGAAGATTAAAGAGATTTGAAAGATTTCTGCTCGATCCACGAAACTGAAATAACTAAAATAACGAGATGATGACACTAATCACTAGATCAAGGGACAATATCCTTTTTTTGTAGCTTAAATTCATTGTTTATAAAGCTTAAAGGCCAATCATGAATGGCAGAGGCAAGGGACAGTGGCATTGCCCAATCGATCAGGACAATGTCCTAGAGACTGACCATATATTACCGTGATTAACGCCCAAGCCCTTCTCCACCCTAGCTAGAACAAAGGAAGACAAGGCAATGGCTGCTGATGACTCAGCAGATAGACCTATAAGCTCCCCCTAACCCCCATCCTAAGCTCCTATGGAAGGTGAGGTTGCAATGACCAAAGTAGCTAACGAGTTTGAGTGGGGACTCGAACCAAATCTGGTGTTCACCCGTCAGGGACGTTATCATATGGTACCATAGCTTCTGTACCATGGTCTTCCACTGTCTTAGGGTAGAGCTCTCATGTTTTTTGGGTACAATCGCGCACAAATATTCTATCTATTTCTCTTCCTCTTATCGTTTATAGTTTATAAACGAATAATGGATTTTATTATTGTTACTGTTCTTAAAATATTTGATTTTAATTGTTCATTACTTCCCTTGTCATTTACTTATTTCCTTATATCCTTTCCTCACTGGGCTTTTTTTTTGGGGGGGGGACCTTGGATTTATAGCATCCTCATATTTCCACTAGGGTGTAGCCTAAAAAAAAAAAAAAAAAATAATAATAATAATAATAATAATAATAATAATAATGATAATAATAATAATAATAATAATGATATGTAGCTTAGCTATAAAAATAATAATAATAATAATAATAATAATAATAATAATAATAATAATAATAATAATAATAATAATAATGATAATAATATGCAGCTTAGCTAATAATAATAATAATGATAATAATAATAATAATAATAATAATAATAATAATAATAATAATAATAATAATAATAATAATAATAATAATAATAATAAGGAACTGGAGAGAATTACGAAAACGCCAAACATTCTTAAATTTATTTCCGTCACCAACAAATAACAACGTTTCAAACATCTCTGTGTTCATAATCATGTTCCTGGGTAAAAGAAAGTAAAACAATAAAGAGAAAGCTGTACATAAATATTGTAAACAAACAAATAAATTCTAAGATAGAATGGGAAAAGGCATAATTAGGCAATCTTCAAAGGAAAGCTAGAAATTTCTTGATTAAGTTGTGGCTTTTTTAGATTTTATAAAGATTGATTCTGCTATTCTTATTTCATTTTCATATGAGCCTCTGTATATTATTGAAAAGTTGTCCAAAGAGAATGAACACTTACAATCCATTCTCTTTGGACAACTTTTCAATAATATACAGAGGCTCATATGGAAATGAAATAAGAATAGCAGAGTCAATCTTTATAAAATCTAAAAAGCCACAACTTAATCAAGAAATTTCTAGCTTTCCTTTGAAGATTGCCTAATTATGCCTTTTCCCATTCTAACTTAGAATTTATTTGTTTGTTTACAATATTTATGTACAGCTTGCTCTTTATTGTTTTACTTTATTTTACCCAGGAACATGATTATGAACACAGAGATGTTTGATACGTTGTTATTTGTTGGTGACGGAAATAAATTTAAGAATGTTTGGCGTTGTCGTAATTCTCCAGTTCCTTATTAAATTGAGGTTCCCTTCCACCCGCTCAGTATCGGATATAATAATAATAATAACCAAGTGAGCAAGTCCTGAACGCGGACATGGTCCTCGTAGAGGACATACCTCCGCACGTGACCTTGACCTTCAGGTGACCTTGACCTTCACGTGACCTTGACCTTCACGTGACCTTGACCTTCAAGTGACCTGCTTGACTTTTGACCTTCAAGTGATCTTTGTTCATTTGCCACTGATACTTAATATGACATTGATATAATGCACCAATATGACCTTGACCTTTGACCTTTATAAATTTGAACATCACCCATGGGTTTGCGCCTGGACTAGACTTCCCTGTTGGCTTATGCAAAAGTCAGTGCTTTATTTCTGTCTCTTGATATGGCCACTTATGTCATAGTGACACCAGTGACCCCTGTGACCTTGACCTTGGGGGTGACCTTGACCAAATTTAATCAGTTCTGTCCATACACATTGGGGAACTACTTGGCCAAGTTTGAAGTGATTCCGTGTAGAAATGTGGCCTCTACGTTGTCCACAGACAGACCAGACAAACAGAGAAACAAACAAACAAACAAACCGAACCGAAAACATAACCTCCTGGCGGAGGTAATAATATTAATAATAATAATAAGTATAGCGTTGACAAAAAACTTAAGATATCTTGTTTCTTCATCTACCAGTAAAAGAATACTAAATTTCCTACATTCATGAAGAGCCAGAGATAGTTTCAAACGAACTGGACACTTATCTATAGAAGGCCGGAGATCAACACGTCATAAGCCCAACATTAGGATTCGGAGCCACGCTCGAAAAAACCTTGGCTTTTCGCTGAAATTAAACTCCTGTGTTTCTTTTGTTTATAAGTTCCTTCATAAGTTAGTCCTATTTTTATTTTTATCTTTTATTTTTTTGTTACTGGAGGGATTAAGTCTTTTCCGGAAACAATGCCGTAATTTTAATAAGTAAAGAAAAAAAATTGGGAAATTAAACGTATGAGATATGTTAATGGAACAAGAATTGGAAAATTAAACTTATGAGAGCAGTAGGATAATTTTATATTATTATATTAAGAGGGATTAAGCCTTTTCCGTTGTAGTTTATGAGAAATTTGGTAATGGAAAAAATTTCGGAAATTAAACATATGAGATATGTTAAAGGAACAACAATTGAAAAATTAAAATATTGAGAGACATAGTATAATTATCAGTTATCACCTTCTAATTTCCTTTTCTTTTTCTTTTTTTCATATAAAAGGTGATGTTTATATAGAGCAATCTAACAATATCAAAACACTATTTTCACAGACAAGTAAAATCCATAGATGGAAAACATAACATAATACACAATTTATAGATCGGTTTTACTTATTTATTCTAATACCTGTAACTTTTTAAAAATAACTTTCTTTAAAATTCAACTTTTCATAGACTGTATGTGGCCACTTTATTCTTGATAAGAGTAGAAAAGACTCTTTAGCTATGGTAAGCAGCTCTTCTAGGAGAAGGCCACTCCAAAATTAAACCATTGTTTTCTAGTCTTGGGTAGTGCCATAGCCTCTGTACCATGGTCTTCCACTGTCTTGGGTTTTAGAGTTCTATTTCTTGAGGGTACACTCGAGCACATTATTCTATATTATTTTCTCTTCCTCTTGTTGTGTTAAAGTTTTTTATAGTTTATATAGGAGATAATTATTTTAAAGTTGTTACTCTTCTTAAAATATTCTATTTTCCTTTTTTTCCTTTCTACACTGGGCAATATTCCCTGTTAGAGCCTCTGGGCTTATAGCATCCGGCTTTTCCAACTTGGGTTGTAGCTTAGCTAGTAATAATAATAATAATAATAATAATAATAATAATAATAATAATAATAATAATAATAATAATAAAAATAATAATGATAATAATAATAATAATAATAATAATAATGATAATAATAATAATATGTTTTTTTTTCTATTTACCATTTACCAGCAAATACAAAATATTTACCTAGTAAACAGCTAATAGAGACAGTTTGGAATTTCCAATAATTACCAGTAACAATTTCCTATCCACTCAGCTAATCTCTCTCCCCAATTATCTCTTTCTCGTGTGCATTGCCTTTCCTCTCTCCTCACTCTCCTTTCCTCTCATCACAATTCCCAACCGTCAAGAAACTCAAACAGGAACTAGCAATATCCAGTGTCTGTCTGAGTGGTCCAAAGCAAATGCTGACAAATGATCCTACACCTGTCTGGGGTTTCTCCTCTGAAGATTGAACACACAGCTCTCTCTCTCTCCTCTCTCTCTCTCTCTCTCTCTCTCTCTCTCTCTCTCTCTCTCTCTCTCTCTAAATACTTTAAATTTTCTGTCCAAAAGCTCTTTCTCTCTCTCTGAAACCTTTCATGATTTCTCTCTCTTCTCTCTCTTTCTCTCTCTCTCTCTCTCTCTCTCTCTCTCTCTCTCTCTCTCTCTCTCTCTCTCTCTCTCTCCAAAATCTATTATTATTTTTCTATATCTAGAAATTTCTCTCTCTCTCTCTCTCTCTCTCTCTCTCTCTCTCTCTCTCTCTCTCTCTCTCTCTCCTCTCTCTCTCTCTCTCTACCACTGAAAAACTTAGCTCCAAAACTTTGATTAAATTGTTAGGGTCTTTCAAATGGAACTCAATGTTCTTCGATGAAGGCTT
>NC_090730.1:172005967-172018467 GCF_036898095.1 Palaemon carinicauda
GTTGAATTAAATTAATTGGAATTGACATTTCAAGGTACAAAAAAAAAATTAAAGAATTTTCTTTCACATTGTTTTGAATTCTCGTAAGCCATAGTTAAATTCAAAACCTTGCAGGGTATATATATATATATATATATATATATATATATATATATATGTATATATATATATATATATATATATATATATATATATACATATATATATATATATATATATATATAAATATATATATATAGATAGATAGATAAATAGATAGATAGATAGATAGATAGATAGATAGATCTGTTTGTGCGTATATTTATAATGCTTAAATCCCAAATCTTATATCATCATTCTATGATTATAAACAAGATAGCAGTACATGTTATAAACCCAGCCTAAGTAAACGGGTTCCCCATAAAGTCTGTCATAACTTAGCATAAATGCATTTTAAAATCACGACGAGAGACTCTTTGGACGTTTTAAACTATTGTTTCCGAGTCTCTCGCATGATAAGGATATCGTAAAAGCTGTAGGTTATTATATGCACGAGACAGAAACATTGGACAAGGGTCTTCTCTGAAGTAAGCCAATGGTTTTATTTATATATATGGCCTGGGGGGAGACCAGATGGTATTTGTTGTTGCTGGGGAGATGGGGAAGCAAGAGTTATGTTATGCAATGAATGTATATTAAGAAGAGATTTTCGTCTATTGGATAAAGAAACAGGAAATGGTTTGATGGAAATGAGAAAGATAGAAATGGGAAGATGAGACAGCAAGAGATATGTGTTATGCAAAGAATGTATAGAGAGAAGGGATTTTCGTTCATTTATTAAAGAAATTGACCATTCAAGTAAAAAAAAAAAAAAAAAAAAAAAAAAAAAAAAGAGATGGCATTTTGTTGAATTCTCGTAAAGCATGGTTGAATTCAAAGTGATTGGAATTGACATTTTAAGGAATTTTCTTTCACATTGTTTTTAATTAAATTCAAAACCTTGCAGGCTAAAGCACAAATTCATAATTGACCAAATGTTTAATCATTGAAATATTTCATGTAATAAAAGTGATTGAAATTGACTATTCAAGTTAAAAAAACAAAAAAAATCACATTGTGTTGAATTCTCGTAAAGCATACTTGAATTCAAAACCTTGCAGGCCTAAGTACGAATTCATAATTATTATTTATATTAATTAAGTAATCTGCCAATACATTGCTCTAACAAAACTTTTCTTATTTGTTTCTTTCAGTTACATGGTGTTATTCACTTAAGCATTAAATCCATACAAAGTATTGAGGGATTTAATTGTTTTTCATGCGGATCCTAATCTTGCTGATATTGAAAAAAAAAGTATCAGGGCAACTAATTATTGAAATGAAGACTACAGAAAATTGTTGTTATTTACTTCAACATATAATCCATATGAAGTATTTGATAATTTTTTTTTTCTTAATGTTGATCTCAATGTTGTTAATATTACTAAAAAAGTCAACTCTACAAACAATTTAATAACCACAAAAAAAAAGACATAATGAATTAGCGTAATTTCAAACAATGAAGTCATTTAATGCAGATGCTAGTGTTGTTGATAACATTAAAAAAAAGTCGTTCACTGTGTGTGTAATTGATAATTAAAAAATGTTTCATAGAGGAAAAATCTAATCACCAAAAAACGCAATGATAAATTAGTGTAATTTCAAACGACGAATCCATTTAGTTCAGATGCCAGTGTTGTTGATAACATTAAAAACAGTCATTAAGTATCTGTGAATTAATAATTAAAAACAGTTTTTCAGATAAAAAATCTATTCACCAAAATAAGCAATGATCAATTAGTGTAATTTAAAAAAAAAAAATCAACAAAGGCCTGTGTTGTCCATAACATTAAAAAAAGTTATTAGGTATAAATGTAATTAACAATTAAAAACAGTTTTACAGCTAAAAAATCGAATCACCAAATAAAGAATGACATATTAGTGTAATTTCAAAGAACGATTTCGTTTAAAGTAATGAAGAATGACTTATAACAACTAGAAAGATCAGCTAAACAACAGAGCGTTCGTCTTAATCAAGAAAAGATTAAGGAGACCTCCCTAGACACGAACTTAATTGGCTGGTGTAACCGAACGACTCTACGGGGAATTTAACGTCACTAAATAATTCTACAAATATAGACATACGTAAAGCTCTTCTCGTCCCATCTTCTATCTTTAGTGAGTAGTAGGTTGGCTAGGGCACCAGCCACCATTTGTGATACTACCGCTTGAGAGTTATGGGGTCCTTTAACTAGTCAGACACTACTACATTGGATCCTTCTCTCTGATTACTGTTCATTTTTCCTATGCCTATATATACACCAAATAGTCTGGCCTATTCTATACACAACTCCTCTGTTCTCATACACTGAACAACACTGAGATTTCCAAACACTTCTTCTTTACATAAGGGATTAACTACTACACTGTAACTGTTCACTGGCCACTTTCCTCTTGGTAAGGGTAGAAGAGACTCTGTAGCCATGGTAACCAGCTCTTCGAGGAGAAGGGTACTCCAAAATCAAAACCTTGTTCTCTAGTCTTGGGTAGTGGCATAGCCTCTGTACCATGGTTTTCCATTGCCTTGGTTTAGAGTTCTCTTGCTTGAGGGTACTCTCAGGCACACTATTCTATCTTATTTATCTTCCTCTTGTTTTGTTATAGTTTTTATAGTTCATATAGGAAAAGTTTATTAAAAAAATTTTACCGTTCCTAAAATATCTTATATTTCCTTGTTTCCTATCCTCACTGGGCTATTTTCCCTGTTGGGGCCTTCGGGCTTATAGCATCCTGCATTTCCAACTATTGTTGTAGCTTAGCATGTAATAATAATAATAATAATAATAATAATAATAATAGTAATAATAATAATAATAATAATAATAATAATATAAGGAAGGAGAGAGACCTCTTTTAGATCCCCCATTTAGGGATGTGATGGACTATTTGAAACTTCCCTATCTCACGTTCTGCTGTATGGAATATCACGTCCCGCTCAAACACGATACATTATTATGTTTGCAACCTCAAAATCCCTATGAGCTAAGAATGGAGGTTTTTGGGAGACCATATAATGCTATATGCTGAGTCATCAGCAGCCATTGCCTGGGCTTCCCTGGTCCTAACTTGGATAAAGGGGGCTTGGGCGCGGATCATATGGATATATGGTCAGTCTCTAGGGCATTGCCCTGCTATAGCATTATTATTATTATTATTATTATTATTATTATTATTATTATTATTATTATTATTATTATTAGAAAACCCACAACTCTCGTTGCAAAAGTAGAGGCTATAATCCCAAGGTCTCTAAAAGCGAATAATAGCACAGTGAGAGTCAGAAACCACTAAATAAATAAACTGCAAGAGAAGTAAAGAAGAATTAGAAAAAAATATTCTAAAAATAGCAACATTAAAATAGATCTATCATATATTAACTATATAAACTTCATAAAAAAAAAGCCAAGAGAAATAAGGTAGAATAGTATGCCCGAGTGTACCCTTAATCAAGAGTTCACCCCAAGACAGTGCATGACCATGGTGCAGTGTCCTTCTCCTAGTAGAGCTGCTTACCATAGCTAAAGGGTCTCTTTTATCCTTACCAAGAGAAAAGTGGCCACTGAACAATTACAGTGCAGTCACCTTTTGGGTGAAGAAGAATTGCTTGGTAATCTCGGTGTTGTTAGGTGTATGAGGACAGAGGAGAATATGTAAAGAATGAGCCTTATTATTCAGTGCGTGTGTAGGCAAAGGGAAAATGAACCGTAATCAGAGAGAAGGGTGCAATTAGTACTAGCTGGCCAGTCAAAGGACCCCATAACTCTCAAGCAGTAAAAGTTAAAAAGTTACAGTTCCAGGTTTTAGGTCTCCCCTGAGACGACCTTCATCATCTCCTCGGGAGACCATGAGCCAGCTGGGACTATCACTAGCCTCCTGTAACCTCCCCAGCCCGCAGGCGCCACCCTGGGGAGTACCCCTGGTAGAAGATTTCACACTTTTTGCCTTAGCGAGGACGCGAACTCGGGACCTCTGAAACAGAAGCCCACGACGCTACCAACCTAGCTATCCGGAGTATCTCAACAGGTGGCTGGTGCCCTGGCCAACCTACTTGTAACCTACTATCGACTATTTTGTATTTGTCATCAACTACAAATCAAATTTATCTCTGCAGAACATTCGAAACATCATCTCAGGCTACATTGTTTATGCGCCTGCGCACTGCACACTAATGGACTGCCATTACGAGACTCGGCCAAAACAAAAAGTGAAAAAGAAGATGGCGCATGAAAAGCGAACTGCTGCTCTGTTAAAGGTCCATTTCTATTCAGACGGGGGTCGCAACTGTCGACAGTTAAAGAATGTAAATGGTTGAGATGAACATAAAAGGGAATTTATAAGGTAAACGTGGGTAGAAAGCTTGGGTTCTTCATTTGATCAGGGCCGTGAGGGTATTCTCATTGTCAATTCCGTCCATGAGAAGTATTTTCCACTAGCTCTCTCTCTCTCTCTCTCTCTCTCTCTCTCTCTCTCTCTCTCTCTCTCTCTCTCTCTCTCTCTTTGTGGTTGACTGAGTGTCAATTTCAAAACTGCAATAACTTTAGATTATTTTGCAAAATAATAATAATAATAATAATAATAATAATAATAATAATAATAACTATTACCTGTAGTAGTAGTAGTAGTAGTAGTAATAGTAGTAGTAGTAGTTGTATTAGTAGTGATAACAAATTCTACAAAGCAGAAGGGACTCTTAAAGGTACATAACTCTTAGTAGCAGTAATAGTACTACTACTAGTAGTAGTAGTAGTAGTAGTAGTGAAAATGAAAAAGCTGTAGAGAGGAAGTGATTCTTGAAGGTTCTTAACCTTAAAATCCCCAAAAGCTGCTTTGTTCCTTCTTAAAAATAAGGAGGCTTTTATTATAGATCCTAGAAGCCCTTCAGACCACGGATTTATAAAACCCTCTTGAAGGATTATGCGTTTCCTATAAATAGGAAATCATTGAATACAGTTTTTTATTTATGGAAAATAACTTTTTTTATTATTTTATTGACTTTATGATGTTTTTATTTTGTCAACATGCATATTTTTTCATATTTTTTCAATCATTTTCACAGTAATAAATGTTTTCCAAATATACCATATACATATATTTATTAGTCTTTCATAAAATGATTTCATTAGTCTTTTATAGAATCACTTCAATAGTCTTTTATAAGATATTTGTCTGATGATTATAGATAAGGTGCTCTAGTAACTGAAGCTTTTAGTCCAACGTTTATTAGTTAAAAGACAGTGAAGGACTTTTGCAAACCTTTGATGGATGGTTGAATTCGATTAATCTTCTCTCTTTGGCTGAAAGCCAATTACGAACCTTCTTAAAAAGGAAGAAAGGAAGAAAGAGAGGAATTAAGGGAAGAAAGAGAGGATTTAATGGAAGAAAGAAGGAACAGAGAGTTACATATACTACGCTAATCATCTATTTATTCGCTAATTTAAAATGGGATGAGCTTATTTTTACTTTGATAATCTCTCTCTCTCTCTCTCTATCTCTCTCTCTCTCTCTCTCTCTCTCTCTCTCTCTCTCTCTCTCTCTCTCTCTCTCTCTCTCTCTCTCTTGCGGGCATTGGGCCTGTAGCTTTCGGGTTTTTCATATGTATTTGTAAGTAATAATAATAATAATAATAATAATAATAATAATAATAATAATAATAATAATAATAATAATAATAATAATAGTAATAATCGCTGAATATAAATTACTTTTTCATAGAACACCTTTTTTAAAGTCATAGATTACAAATGAAAAAAAATTCTATATCTGTCAATTCAAATAACTCCTTCATTTTAATTGGGTAAAGTAAACTAATAATAACTCAAGACTCTTTGATATAAAACAAATGTTTAATACAATTCCATTTTGTTCACTATACATAGACAGAGAATAATAATATTGTAATATACCTCAAACGGAACTAGAGCCAGTCTAATTCCCCACTGACGTTTATGAATGAATATTAAGGAGCCTGAATCTATTCTTCAAAACAATGTTCACCTTATACTATTGATTTACTATAAAGGTTTAAAGGTCGCTCGTGAATGGCAGAGGCAAGGGACAGTCGCGTTGCCCTAACAAGCAGGACAATGCCCTAGAGACGGACCATATATTATTTGATCAGCGCCCAAGCCCCCTTTCCACCCAAGCTAGAACCAGGGAGGGCCAGGCAATGGCTGCTGATGACTCAACAGATAGACCTATAGGTGTTGATTTTCTTTGGTAGAAATATAAAACTCCAGAAACTGCGTGCTGTGCTTTATTCCTAATCCTTCAGAATCTCTATATACACTGACCAACTTATTTACAGTTTTATAGTTATAGTGAACAACAGATAAATATCATATGAGTAATGTTACAATGGATTGGATATTTACAGTAAAGTAGTTAAGTTGTTTTCAGGAAACAGTATGTACACAAACAACTAAACAAGTAGTTAACATAAACATCCCCCTTTCTTTGGGTTTTGACAAAAATAAGAAAGTAAACAAATTGATATAACATAAAATAAGGAACAAGTAGGATACATTGTAAACAATCAAATATAAAACAATAAATCATTCTCCCTTCATCTTTTCCTGCAGACGAGCTGATCTTCTTGGCAATTTAGGCATGTCGCAAATAGGATGATAGCTTGTTTGTTCATCATTAACGTTGGTTTCCCTCAATTTACTAGTTTCTTCCATTTCTGGTATTGCCGATGAATCCTGTGTAGTTGGACGGATATGAATTCTATTTCTTCTATAAATTCCTCCTTCCTTTCCCTCAATTACATAGGATCGGTTTCCTTGTTCATGGCTAATGAGCCCCTTTTCCCAACCTTTCTTGTCTGGATTTTGATAATATACAGGTTGCCCCTCGTTTAATGGTGTCATATCTCTTGCAGTTTTATCATAATATTTCTTTATGGATTCTCTCCGTGTTTCCCTTTTTTGAGAAACTGGATTGTCATTGTTCATAATTTCAGGAATTATCGACCGTAATTTACGTCCAAACATCATCTGAGCTGGACTTAAGTTAGAGTCTTGACGTGGTGTATTTCTCAGCTCTAGTAACGCCAAATATTGATCTTTTCCATCTGCATGCGTCTTCTTCATCATATTTTTTTACAATTTTAACTGCCGCTTCAGCCTTCCCATTTCCTTGAGGATGTCCAGGAGATGACATCCGGTGCTCTATACCCCACTCTTTAACAAAAACCTTAAACTGAAACGAGCTGAATTGTGGTCCTCCATCGGACACTAATTGGGTAGGAATACCGTATCTAGCAAACATCTTCTTGATTATCGCTATAACATGATTTGAAGTTGTTGACGTTAGAAACTCTACTTCAGTGAATGAGGAATAATAATCAACAATGACTAAATAATTTCTTCCAACAATCTCAAACAAATCTAATCCGATTTTATTCCAGGGTCTGCCTCCGTCATTAACATCCATCAACGATTCCTTCTGGTTTCGAGGTTTATACTGCTGGCAAATGTCACATGAATTGGCCATTTGCTTTATTTCTTTCGACATCCCTGGCCAAAATATTGCATCTCTTGCTCGTCGCATCATGCTATCGTAACCAAGATGAGCTACATGAAGCTTCGTTTTAATTGAATCTCGTAGTTTACGAGGAATCAGTATAACAGTTCCCTTTAGAATGATGCCGTCTTGGTAACTCCTGGAATCTCTAAAATCGAAGTAAGGTTTTAATACTTCGGGAATTATGTCTTTGCGATCAGGCCATCCTTCCTTGATTACAGACAATAATTCTTGCAGCTCTTCGTCGTTTGTGGTGGCGTCTCTTACTTCCTTTAAAATTGAATCGGGGTAATTTTTCAGTGAATCTATCATCCTTACCAATGTGTCTCTATTTTCCTCTTTTGGGCAGGCCCTGCTAAGGGTATCGGCTAACAATAGGCTTTTTCCGCTTTTGTACTGATATTCGACGTCGTACCGGTTCAACCTCATCATTAAAACTTGTAAACGCATTGGAGCTTGACTTAATGGCTTTTCGAGGATACAAGAAAGAGGCTTATGGTCATTATGAACAATAACACGTCGCCCAAAAGTATACTGGTCAAATCGCTCTAAACCAAAAACCACAGCAAGAGCTTCCTTTTCAATCTGAGCCCAGTTACGTTCGCTTCTAGCTAAGGTCCTTGATGCGTATTCTATCGGACGTCCTTCCTGCATAATGACTGCACCAATACCATCCTTGCTGCTGTCAACCTGTAATACAAGCTCCTTACCTTGATCAAAATAAGCTAGAACTGGTGTACAGGTGACCTTTTCTTTGATCACTGAGAAAGCGCGAGTGCACTTATCATTCCATTCAAACTTTGAGTTCTTTCTTGTCAGCTCTCGGATAGGTTCTAAATCATCAGCCAGATTGGGTAAAAACCTTGATAGATATTGTACCATTCCACAAAACCTCCGAATTCCTGAAATATCGGTAGGGGCAGGCATTTCTTTAATGGCCTTTACCTTATTTTCATCAACCATCACACCAGCTGATGTTAAACGATGTCCCATGAATGCGATTTCCTTTTTTCTATAAACCGATTTCTCTTCATTTAGTTTGATCTTTTTTTCTTGACAACGCTTCTGTAGTGACTGAAGATTTTGTTCGTGATCACGCATTGCGTCGTGTTCCTCATTTCCAAAACCAACGACCACAATATCATCAGCTACACAGTATACACCCCGAAGCCCCTCCAATGCCTCATTCAATTTTCGCTGAAATATTTCACTGCTCACCTTCAGCCCGAAAGGTAAACGAGCCCATCGATATCTACCAAAGGGGGTAATCATTGTTGTCAACTTGCTGGATTCTTCATCTAGCCGTATATGCCAAAAAGCCTCTTGAACATCCAGTTTGCTAAATATCTTGGCATGTTTTAGACTTGGCAGTATATCCTCCAAAATTGGTAATGTGTAATATTCCCTTTTAAGAGCTTTGTTGAGTGGCTGAGGATCTATACATATTCTTAACTTTCCATTTGTTTTTTGAACTACTGCCATTTGACTAACCCAGTCAGTTGGTTCAGTCTCCGGAATCAAAACTCCTCTTTTCACAAGAGAGTGTAACTCTTTTTGAACCTTTGATTTTAATGCAATCGGTAAACGTCGGCACGGTAATATTCTTGCTGGTAATGCAGAATCTACATTAAGTTTAACCTCTCCAAGGTCACCAAGGTTGCTCATCTCATGGTCAATGTCAATTTTTGATACAAATGCTTTACCATTGACAAACACGAATCCCATCTCTTGACATGTCTTTGACCCAAGTAAACACATTAGGTCATTTGAAACCACAATGAAGGTTACACTTCTAATTTCATCATTTTTGGGGTTCTTCACATTCAATGTCGTCTCGCCAATGGGCGAAAGCTTGGATTTATTCCACATGGCGAGTTTCACAGACGTTGGTCGCACTTGATCCTTTTTGACATACCTTTGACATATTGCATTCACGTCAGCACCCGTATCCAAATGAAATCTAACCTCGGTATCGTTTACAATTAGTAATGCAGTTAATCTATTAGAATTTTTCATTTCAACCGGTGCCATCCACATGTAATGATCGTAGCCTTCATCTGCTTCTTCGTTCTTCTCTTTAACAATTTTAACTGTTTTCTTACACACAGCCTTGAAATGGTTTCTTCCTTTACATGCTTCACAGACTTTTCCCCATGCTGGGCATTTTAATTTTTCAAATTCATGCTTATACCCACAAAATCGACACTTCACGGCATACCTGTCCATATTTTTTGAGTCCGAAAAATCCTTATTAAAGGAACTATCAGTAGCTTTGGTTCTCCAATTGTTCACCTTATTAACATTCTCAGAGCCAACTTCGCACATCTCTTTAGCACAATTAACGGTTGCTTCATAAGCCAAACATATCTCGACAGCTTTTTCTAAATTTAAGTTTCTTTCTCGAAGTAGCAGCTCCTGTAGTTTCCCTGTCACTGAAAACACAATTTTATCCCTTATCATTCGCTCTTTTTCTTGAAAATTACATTTATCGGCCTGAACCTTGAGTTCTATCAAAAATGAATTAAATGGCTGTTTGTATGAAATTTTCCAAAACCTGAAGGACTGTAACACTTCACTGGTACGAGGACAACAATACTCTTCTAATTTCCTAATTACATCATCAGGATTATCTTTCTGCTCCTCTGTTTCAAAATTAAACTGGTCAAATATTTCGACCATTTGTGGTCCTGCGCAATGGAGTATAATTGCAACCTTTGTTTTCTTGGGTTTCAAACTAGCTCCGCTTGCTGTCATGTAGATGTCCACTTGTCTCCTCCATTTTTTGAAAGTATCAGCAAGATTATCATCCAAAGGGTCTAATGGTGGAGGCAAACGAAACACAGATTCAGCCATTTTCTTCAGGAAAACACGATTTGTATCAATAGGCTTCTCTTTTTTTTTTTTCTTCTTTTGGATTCTTTAAATAACCGCTGCCACCATGTTGATTTTCTTTGGTAGAAATATAAAACTCCAGAAACTGCGTGTTGTGCTTTATTCCTAATCCTTCAGAATCTCTATATACACTGACCAACTTATTTACAGTTTTATAGTTATAGTGAACAACAGATAAATATCATATGAGTAATGTTACAATGGATTGGATATTTACAGTAAAGTAGTTAAGTTGTTTTCAGGAAACAGTATGTACACAAACAACTAAACAAGTAGTTAACATAAACAATAGGTTCCCCCAAACCCCTCAACCTTAGCTCACAAGGATGGTAAGGTTGCAGGCACTAAAGGCACTAACGAGACTGAGCAGGACTCGAACCCCCGACTGGCAAACACCAGACAGAGACGCTACCAATCAGGCCACAACAAATCATATATTCAACGAAATGAAAAAAAATATCTAATTATAGGATTCAATGATAATGGCGGTACATATAAAAGCATAACCGTAACTCTAATTATATAATTGCATATTGAATTTTATCATAATAACGGTACATTTATAAGCATAGCCGTAACTCTAATTATATAATTGCATGGGGAATTTTATCATAATAACGGTACATTTATAAGCTTAACCGTAACTCTAATTATATAATTGCATAGGGAATTTTATCATAATAACGGTACATTTATAAGCATAAGTGTAATTCTAATTATATAATTGCACAGTATTATCCTAATAAAGGCACAATTATAGCTGTAATTGTAACTCTAATTATGTAATTGCACATTTTATTATAATAACAGCCCATTTATAAAAATAATCGTAACTCTAATTATATAATTGCACAGATTTATCATAATAACGGCACATTTACAAGTATAACCGTAACTCTATGTAACTGCATAGAGAATTTTATCTTAATAACAGTACATGTATAGTTATAACCATAACTCTAATTATATAATTGCAAAGAGAGTTGTAACATAACATCATGGTTGTGGTGGGCAATGTGGTAACGTCCCTGAAAGGTGAAAGCCAGGATTGGGTTCGAGTCCCTCTTAAACTCCTTAGTTTCTTTTGGTCACTGCAATCTCACTATCCTTGTGAGCTAAGGAGGGGGGTTTGAGGAAGCCTATAGGTCTATCTGCTAAGTCATCAGCATCCATTGCCTGGCCCTCCTTGGTCTCAGCTTCGTTGGAGAGGGGGCTGAGGTGCTGATCATATATATATATATATATATATATATATATATATATATATATATATATATATATATATATATATATATATGTATGTATATATATATGTATGTATATATATATGTATGTATATATATATACATATATATATATATATATATATATATATGTATGTATATATATATGTATGTATATATATATATGTATGTATATATATATACATATATATATATATATATATATATATATATTTATATATATATATATATATATATATATATATATATGTATATATATATATATATATATATATATATATATATATATATATATATATATATATATATGGTTAATCTCTAGGGCATTGTCCTGTTTGCTAGGGCAGTGTCACTGTCCCTTGCCTCTGCCATTAGTAGTGGATTTTAAACCTTTAATCAGTGCCATTATGAGCATAATAGTATCAAAACTGAGCGAGCACTGAAGTGTGAAATTTATCAAAAGAAATATCCTTCCGGAAAATAATATTCAGGAAGAGCCAACGTCTCTCACATGATACACTATTTAAGACTAGCCTCGGTAATATCTTGCTCCTGCCCAGCAGTTGATTAAGCCATCAAAGGACTTTGTAAATATTCAAAACCTAATTTCAGGGTAAAATTTTGCGCGCACTTTATAATGTGACTTTTACACGTTCTCCTTTCGGAGAGGAACTCTTTCGTCCTGGAAATATGTTAGATATATTTATATTTTTTTTTCTATTTATTTATTTTTTTTTTTGATTTATGATCATGTCAATATTC
>NC_090730.1:172025967-172031420 GCF_036898095.1 Palaemon carinicauda
AGTTTGCCTAACATAGGCCGCCTGAGAATAATAGACCTATGTATATATATATATATATATATATATATATATATATATATATATATATATATATATATATATATATATATATATATATATATGAGTATACATATATATATATGTATATATATATATATGCATATATATATGCATATATATATATATATATATATATATATATATATATATATATATATATAAATATATATATATATATATATATATATATATATATATATATATATATATATATATGTGTGTGTTTGTGTGTGTGTGTGTGCGTGTATATATATATATATATATATATATATATATATATATATATATATATATATATATATATATATATATATATATATCTGTGTGTATGTGGGTGTATATATGTGCGTATGTATATGTAAACAATAGATCATAAGATTTACAAAACCATATATATATTTTGGTCTTCATAAAAAGGGTTAACAACTCTCTAATATCCAGAAAGCTAAGTAAAAAAAACTAGAGAATGTGTAATGAATTAAAGTATAATATATCATACACTTAACATTAGGGTCATTGGATTATGATAACGTATTTTATTATGGAATTACACTTGCATTACACCTGTATCACACCTGTTTTACACCATGAGGGAATGCAGTAGTATTTGTAGAAAGGGAAATGATTTGAATTATGAAGCAATTAAATTAATTCCTCTCTTGGGGAAAGTGCACGACATGGAGAGACAATGTGGTATGCAATTTCAAATCTCTCTCTCTCTCTCTCTCTCTCTCTCTCTCTCTCTCTCTCTCTCTCTCTATCTATCTCTCTCTCTCTCTCTCTCTCTCTCTCTCTCTCTCTCTCTCTCTCTCTCTCTCTCTCTCTCTCTCTCTCTCTTTTATTCACGCTGTGACCAAGTTGTGGGAGGATCTTCCTTGAGCTTCATAAGTGTTTTTATAGTTTGTATATGAAATTTTTTTTTTTGATGATACTGTTTTTTTTCGAATATTTTATTTTGATTGTTCATTATTTCTTGGGTTTATAGCATCTTGTTTTTCCAACTAGGGTTGTAGTGTAACTAATAATAATAATAATAATAATAATGATAATAATAATAATAATTGAAAAGACACAACAACACGGAATATTGCAATTTCTTTACATACAAAAAGCAAATATATGGAATATACTTTTCAACGGATTTAGTAAACAGTTACACAGTCAACGAGTTCAAGAATAAATTATACAAGATCATAAGAACTCTAAATTCTTAAATTAAATCGCTTACCAAAGAGCAAGTGGAGTCTCCAGGGATGAGACATCCAAAATCCTTGTAACTCCTTGTAACTCTCTCTCTCTCTCTCTCTCTCTCTCTCTCTCTCTCTCTCTCTCTCTCTCTCTCTCTCTCTCTCTCTCTCTCTCTCTCTCTCTCTCTCTCTCTCTCTATGTATTTATTGATGATAAAACTAATAGTATAAAGCTCTAGTATTGGATTCTGACTATTTTCATCGGCGAAAGTTTAACAACAAAAATATTCTGATTATCATCTGTTTTGAAAGCAAACTACAAGCCATATAGATATATTTTAGTGTTCTAGCGTAAGATGCATTTATTCCTTGTCTCTGAAAAGCTACAACCTAAGTTGGAAAAGCTGGATGCTATAAGCCCAAGGACTCCGACAAAGAAAAATAACCCAGTTAGGAATGGAAATAAAAAAAAAAACTACAAGAAAAGTGATAATCAATTAAAATTGCAAATTTTTTGACCTGTAGCAACATTAAACTATAATACGAGTAAAGTTCATTCCACAATGAAAGTAATGAAAAATTTAAACAACATATTTTAAGAACAGCAACAACATGAAAATAAGTTGTGCTTAAATAAACTATGAAAAGAGCCTTTTATCAGCCTGTTCAACATAAAATCATTCGATGTAGGTTTGAACTTTCGAAGTCCCACCTATTCAACTTCCTGAGAAAATTCATTTCACCAGAGAAGTGATAAATAATTGAAATAACATAATTTAAGAACAGCAACAACATTGAAATATATTTTTAATAAATAAACTATAAAAACACTTAAATTAGGCTGTTCAAAATAAATTCATTCGCTTCAGGTTTGAAACTTTGAAGTCCCACCTATTCAAGTACCTGACTAGAAAGTTCATTCCACAATGAAAGTAATGAAAAATTGAAATTACATATTTTAAGAACAGCAACAACATTGAAATACATCCTTCATTCATCAACTATAAAAAAACTTATATCAGCCTGTTCAACATAAAATTATTCACTGTAAGTTTGCGCTTTCGAAGCCCCACCAATTCAACTACCTGGCTAGAAAGTTCATTACACAACGAAGGTAGTGAACAACTGAAATAACATATTATAAGAACAGCAACAACATGAAAATATATCTTTTTTTTAAATAAACTATAAAAAAAGAGACTTATTTCAGCCTTTCACCACAAATTCGTCCGCTGCAGATTTGAACTTTCGAAATCCCACCTATTCAACTACCTCGCTAGGAGGATCTTTCTCCGACGAAAGAGATAATAGATGAAAGTATGCGTTATCCAAAACGGCTAACTGCATCGAAAACTAACTTCTCAAGATAGTGAAAAATCTCACCCAAAAGTGGTACTTCACGACAAAAATTTCTCGATCTTTTCTTGGAAGTGACTGAAAACAGCTTTCTCTCGCTTATTACTCCTTTGTTTCTGGTGCATGAGGTCGTATTGGCTTTATCTGTGTAATTCACGTCAGGGTTCAACGGAATTATGTTGCTTTACTGAATTCTTTCTTGGTTTGGATGGGAATTTTCGACGATTATTATGAAAATATCATCCTTAAGGTATTTCGCTCGATACCCAGAGGACTATATAGCCTGAGGAAATAGCTGACTGAATTCTATTGATAATTCTTTATATATATTAAAATATTAAAATACTATTAATAATAATATTCATTATCAATATTTGCCGTGTCCAGATACCATAAATATATTTTATG
The DNA here is from genome assembly GCF_036898095.1 of Palaemon carinicauda. Classification (NCBI taxonomy): domain Eukaryota; kingdom Metazoa; phylum Arthropoda; class Malacostraca; order Decapoda; family Palaemonidae; genus Palaemon; species Palaemon carinicauda. The sequence goes on from NC_090730.1 coordinate 172,028,979, forward strand.
AATACGTAATCGTATTAGAAGAGAAAGGTAATTTTCATTACGGCAATTACTTTTGTTGATAAAACTTCAAAGTTTGGAAACTTTCCCATTTTAAAAATAGACATGCAAATCTGTTATTTTTCCAATTGATTTATACTTATTTCTCTCTCTCTCTCTCTCTCTCTCTCTCTCTCTCTCTCTCTCTCTCTCTCTCTCTCTCTCTCTCTCTCTCTCTCTCTGTATATATATATATATATATATATATATATATATATATATATATATATATATATATATATATATATATATATATATATTTATATGTGTGTATATATACATATATATATATACATACACCGTATGTATATGTGGGGATACTTTAACGTGATGAAAGGGTTTGCGTATAGCCATGACCAACAAAGCTGTACTAGTCAGGGAAGCCGATAATATGCTGGTTTGATGCGAAATTTAATTTATGAACCCTACGATATTAAATTATTCTTTTTCCCATGCAATAAAAAGTAGGATAATGACATTAAAAAAAGATAACACTTCTGAAAATCCTACACCGAATTCCAATACCCATGACACGTTGTATCCAAACGGCACACTGACCAGGGATATCCTTTATCCTTCCCACTCCACCGAACACCAAAGAAGAGAATCCACATCGTACATCTGTTCCACTGAAGCCAAAGAGCTCTATATAACATCACCAACCTCGCCAATAACCGAGGAACGTCCCCGAGGCAATACTGACTGCTCGGCAAAGGCATTTATCAAGGGGACGTTGGAGTCACCGAGTGGAACGCTGGAAATTGTTTGTTGTAGCTCCTCTGCTTGGGTGAAGGATTATAGTGTGCTAAACTCTTCGGTTTAAGGATATTTTGTGTTATAGGATGGTTATTCAAACTTTGTTTTTTTAAGGTTGGTGGTATATTACTCTTAATTATTTAATTGACAATTGTTTTTTTCACTGATTCATGGAAAGTGATACTCAAAAGAATAATTTTGAATATTAATGAATCATTTCATATCATAAAAGAACTCTGAGTTAGGTTATATATATATAATATATATTATATATATATATATATATATATATATGTATATATATAAATATATATATATATATATATATATATATATATATATATATATATATATATGTACATAATCTAATTGCTGAAATCCAAAGTAATCCAGAGTTCTTTCATAATATGAAGGATTCATTAATATTCACAATCAATCTTTCGAGAATTACTTTCCTGAAACTAGTGAAAAAAGAAAATATTAAATAAACAGTTCACACTAGCATTGAAATATACCACCGCCCATAAAAAAGAAAGTTTAAATAACCGTCCTGTAACACAAAATATCCTTAAACCGAATAGTTTAGCGCACTATAATCATTCACCCAAACGGAGGAGCTTCAACAAATATATTTCCAGCGTTCCACTCGATGACTCCAACGTCCCCTGATAAATGCCTTTGCCGAGCAGTCAGTATTGCCTCGGGGACGTTCCTCGGTTATTGGCGAGGTTGGTGATGTTATATAGAGCTCTTTGGCTTCAGTGGAACAGATGTATGATGTGGATTCTCCTCTTTGGTGTTCGGTGGAGTGGGAAGGATAAAGGATATTCCCGGTCTGTGTGTCCTTTAGATACAACGTGTCCTTGGTATTGGAACTCGGAGAAGGATATTCAGATGTGTTATTGTTTTATTTTATTTTAAGTTTTAATGTCAAAATCTTTCTTTTCATTGTATAGGGAAAAGAATAGTTTAATTTCGTAGGGTTCATAGCAAATCAAGTTTTAATATATATATATATATATATATATATATATATATATATATATATATATATATTTTATATATATATATATATATATATATATATTTATATATATATATATATATATATATACATATATATATATATATATATGTATATATAAATATTTATATACATGTATATATAGATATATATATATATATATATATATATATATATATATATATATATACATATATATATATATATATATATATATATATATATATATATATATATATATATATATATATATTTATATTTATATATATACATATATATATGTATATATATATATATATATATATATATATATATATATATATATATATATATATATATATATACATATATACATGTATATACATGTATATATATAAATATATATATATATATATATATATATATATATATATATATATATTAGTATTTTATTCTCACCAAAAAAATTTCATGAAAGATATTTCAGTGAAGCAAAGCATTTATCGGCTATGAAACAGGAGGGACCCACTGTAACGCGATTATAACAATTGAGTTATTATAAAGGGTGAGTATTTAACAATGGGATAATACCATATAATAAAAATTTGATTCATATAAAATCATTTAAAAAAAAAAAAAAAGAGGAT
>NC_090730.1:172039420-172046920 GCF_036898095.1 Palaemon carinicauda
CACCCGTAAAAAAGGACCTCGTGGTCGCCTAAGGCGATACGGCTAATGAAAACAACGGTACGACCTGGAAATCTCTGTAGAGCTGTTAGCTTGTTCTGGAATTGATCGTCTTCTAGTTTGGTAAGTACCATATAGTATTCAACTGAATTGCGGTATATTGTATAGCTTTTAATTAAACTGGATATTACATATATATTTTAAATACGTCTTGTACCAGGACTTGGAAATATTCGTGATTGGTTTACTAATATCAGTTGCAATTCATCATTGTTCTCATGATGTAAAATCCGGGAAAAGTTTTCATCTTTTTATTTAAAAGGGTAAATTAATTTTTTTACAACCACAATATTTACAGTATGGTTGCGGTAAACATTAGCATTTTTACATAATCATATACCCTTCGAATTAAGAATTTATACATCTTGATTTTTATTTTTAGTTACTCAAAAGCAGTTTTTTTATATACTTTTTGTGTAACTCCGGACGCTGAAGGAAATATAGTTCAAAATGGGTGTAAGAGTTTAATGCTTATATACAAAATATGTGTCAATTACATTGCATTGAGATATATTGAAATAAAATTTGGCCACAGAACTGTGCACTAGGAATTATAAAAAAAAAAAAACTCTAGTTTTAATCTTTATTCAGTTTGTATCTCTACATATAAGGCAGCAATGATCTCACAAAAATAACAAAGGAATAATAGTATATTTTTTTTTGTTAAAACAAATATCTCGCATTTAAAGAGCTTTGCAACTTGATGCTAAATAGTTATTTGGTTACAATAATGCAAATTGAATAGTGGAAACCTTTTCATAAACATAAATAAAAAGCTAAAATATACTTGTATAACAGAGAGAGAGAGAGAGAGAGAGAGAGAGAGAGAGAGAGAATATTCATTGCAGTATATATTAACATTTATTATTATTATTATTATTATTATTATTATTATTATTGTTATTATTATTATTATTATTATTATTATTATTATTATTATTATTATTATTATTATTATTATTATCATAAACAAAGTAAGATTCTATTCTCTCTAATCACATCTTTTTTTTTTTTTAGGTAAAATTAAGCTATTTAGGAAATAAATACATCAATATAACGTATGGTAATATTTGTCTTAGAAAGTCATATGGACCACAATAAATTAATTAGATAATTCAATTGTATATAAAGAACACATTATTGTGACATTCACTTTAGAGTCTCCGTGCAATCAGAAAATAGTTCATTAGATATGAAACTTATAGTTAAATCGAAATATTTGATTCATTCGAATCAAATAAGAAGAAAAATATAATTGTAGTTAGCAGAGTTATTATAAACATGACCCATGCTGGCGGATAATGAGACGTCGAAACATGGGTTTTACTCATTTATTACACGGCTACACTCTCTTAGGGGAGAGCCTCGTCAACTCGAGCGCCCAAAGGCAACTAAACTCCCCTCGCTATCAAAATGCAATCTTGCTACAACAACATGCTGAGTTATAGGTTTTTGTGGAATTCTCATGATTATAGAGTTCATTTACCTTGACGTACAACATATATATATATACAAGAATTAGGACACAGATGTTTAATTAATAAGAGATACAGTTTAATATAATGGTATAAACGTGTAAGGCTATAATATATATAGACAATAAACCTAAAAGGTGTGGATGAGGAGCGTGTTAGTCATTTTATCATATGTATAAAGGGTCGTAGACTATAAATAACACGAACTATGTTCCATACTTGCTTATGTAATTTTAATGTTAAAGTTTTTATAGTTTATATAAGAAATATATATTTGAATGCTGTTGCAGTTCCTTAAATATTTCATTTTTCCATGTTTTCTTTCCTCACTGGGCTATTTTCCCTGTATGGGTCCCTGGGCTTATAGTATCCTACTTTTCCAAGTACGATTGTAGCTTAGCAAGTAATAATAATAATAATAATAATAATAATAATAATAATAATAATAATAATAATAATAATATTAATAATAATAATAATACCAAAAATAATAATAATAATAATAATAATAATAATAATAATAATAATAATAATAATAATAAAGAGTTTCAGAAACCACACTTAGACAGAAGTGATTTCCAAGTGGTATGTATCATCATCATCATCATCATCTTCATCATCATCATCATCATCATCATCACTTGACAGCAGTTCCGAGTTATAGAAAGTCCACATCCACGTTCACATCACAGCTATTCATGGCTGGCAATTGAAAGGCTTCTTTGACTAGGCTCCAACACTTCACACTTCACCGTGCATTGCGCTCCTGGCTTTTCATGAAGGTGTATGAAGCTGGAAGGGTTTTCAAACACACTTTCTAAAGGAAGAAATGAAGGAAAGGATGAACCAAGAGATGGTTGAAGAGTGGCATTAAATATCGGTCTGTTATGGAAGTTGAATGAGCGCGAGAGCAATTGATTTTTTGATCGATTTTGACTATAAATAGTAAATGTAATACCAAGTGAAATCCAATACTAACTTTAAAGGTTTCTGTTTCCTCTTATGTAGGATTACTAAAATCATCATCATCATTATTATTATTATTATTATTATTATTATTATTTTTTATTTTTATTATTATTATTATTATTATTTTTATTATTATTATTATTATTATTATTATTATTATTATTATTATTATTATTATTATTATTATTATTACTTGCTAAGCTACAACCTTTGTTGGAAAAGCAGGATGCTATAAGCCCAGGGGCCCAACATGAAACAATATCCCATTGATGAAAGGAAACAAGGAAAATTAAAATATCTTATGAATGGAATATATTAAGAAAAATAACAAAATTAAAATAAATAAATAGGTATTCTAAATAAATAAAATTCGCTATTCTATAATAAATATTCTGCATTCTATCTTGTTTCTTTTCTTATTGTTTTTATGAAGTTTTTATAGTTTATATATGATAGATATAATTTAATTTTGCTAATGATTTAAAAAAAATCATTTTAATTGAGGAAAGGAACTAAGGAAATAAATAAACTACAAAAGAAAAGATGAACAACTAAAATAGAAGATTTTAAAAAATAGTAACAACATCAAAATAGACCTTACAAGTATAACTATAAAAATCGTATTTCCTTTATTTATAGTTTCAATTTTCAAAAGTTAACAAAGCTCAAAAATATTGCTAAAAGGGTTGACCATTTCATTATATTAAAAATATGTCAAAATCTTTAAAAAAAATCATGAAAGAAAGCATGATAGTAAACCATCCTATTTTTTTTTTAATTTAAATAAACCCTCCTTTTATTTTATGGTATAATCCCATTGTTATATACAAACCTTTTTATAATAAAACCGTTGTTTTGATAGCGCTGAAATGGATTTCTCCTGTTTTATAGCCTATTAATGTTTTGATTAAAAGTTGCTTTGCCAAAATATCCTTCATGAAATAGTTTTTTTTATTGATAGTGAGTATATATATATATATATATAAATATATATATATATATATATATATAAATATATATATATATATATATACATAGGTTTATATACATACATACATATATATATGTATATATATATATATATATATATACATATATATATGTATATATATATGTATATATATATATGTTTATATACATACATACATATATATATATATATATATATAAATATATAAATATATATATATATATATATATATACATATATATATATATATTTATATAAATACATATATATATGGATATATAAGTATACATATATATAGATATATATATATATATATATATAAATATATATAAATATATATATATATATATATATATATTTATATAAATACATATATATAGATATATAAGTATACATATATATAAATATATATATATATATATATATATATAAACATATATATATGTATATATATATATATATATATATATAAATACATATATATATATATATATATATATATAATTAACACTCCCGAATATCCTTCTCCGAGTTCCAATACCCAGGACGCGTTGTATCTAAAGGACACACAGACCGGGGATATCCTTTATCCTTCCCACTCCACCGAACACCAAAGAAGAGAATCCACATCATACATCTGTTCCACTGAAGCCAAAGAGCTGTATATAACATCACCAACCTCGCCAATAACCGAGGAAAGTCCCCGAGGCAATACTGACTGCTCGGCAAAGGCATTTATCAAGGTCCCGTTGGAGTCACCGAGTGGAACGCTGGAAATATATTGGCTGTAGCTCAGCTTGGGAGAAGGGTCCTCTGTCGCTAAACTCTTCAGTTTAAAGATATTTTGTGTTACAGGATGGTTATTCAAACTTCTTTTTTTATGGTTGGTGTTATATTTCAATGCTAGGGTTATATATTTAATTAGTAAATGTTTTTTTTTTTCACTGGTTGCTGGAAAGTGATTTTCAAAAGAATAATTGTGAATATTAATGAATCATTCATATCATAAAGAAAACTTTAAATTAGTTTGGATATATATATATATATATATATATATATATTTATATATATATATATCCAACCTAACTCGGAGTTCTTTTATGATATGAATGATTCATTAATCTTCAAAATTATTCTTTAGAGAATCACTTTCCAGGAATCAGTGAAAAAACAAATACTAATTAAATAGTTAAAAGTAACATTGATATATAGTACCAACCATAAAAAGCAAGAATAAATAACCATCCAGTAGCACAAAATATCCTTAAACCAAGGAGTTTAGCACGCCATAATCCCTCACCCAAGCGGAGGAGCTACAACAAATATATTTCCAGCGTTCCATTCGGTGACTCCAACGTCCCCTTGATAAATGCCTTTGCCGAGCAGTCAGTATTGCCTCGGGGACGTTCCTCGGTTATTGGCGAGGTTGGTGATGTTATATAGAGCTCTTTGGCTTCGGTGGAACAGATATATGATGTGGATTCTCTTCTTTGGTGTTCGGTGGAGTGGGAAGGATAAAGGATATCCCCGGCCTGTGTGTCGTTTGGATACAAAGCGTCCTGGGTATTGGAAGTCGAAGGATATACCGAAGAGATATTCTTTTTATATATTAGGTTTTAATGTCATTATCCTACTTTTTATTGCATAGGAAAAGAATAATCTCATTCCATCGGGTTCATACAAATCAAATTTCACAGCAAACCCACATATTATGGGAGGCCCTGACTAGTACAGCTTTGTTGATCATGGGTATACGCAAACCCTTCCACTAAGTTGAAGTATCCCCACATATACATTATATATATATATATATATATATATATATAGAGAGAGAGAGAGAGAGAGAGAGAGAGAGAGAGAGAGAGAGAGAGAGAATAATAAGTATAAATCACTTGGAAAAAATAACAGGTTTGCATGTCTATTTTTAAAATGGGAAAGTTTCCAAACTTTGGAGTTTTATCAACAAAAGTAATGGCCGTAATGAAAATTACCTTTCTCTTCTAATACGATTACGTATTCATTAAATATAAATATGGTATCTGGACGCGACAAATATCGATAATGAATATTATCATTAATAGTATTTTAATATTTTAATATATTTAAAGAAATATCAATAGAATGCAGTCAGCTATTTACTCAGGCTATATATTCCTCCGGGTATCGAGCGAAATACCTTAAGGATGATATTTTCATAATAATCGTCGAAAATTCCCATTCAAACCAAGAAGGAATTCAGTAAAGCAACATAATTCCGTTGAATCCTGACGTGAATTACACAGATAATGCCAATACGACCTCATGCACCAGAAACAAAGGAGTAATAAGCGAGAGAAAGCTGTTTTCAATCACTCCCAAGAAAAGATCGAGAAATTTCTGTCTTAAGGGACCACTTTTGGGAAAGATTTTCACTATCTTGAGAAGTTAGTTTTCGATGCAGTTAGCCCGTTTTGGAGAACTCCTATTTTCATATATTATCTCTTTCGTGGGAGAAAGATCTTCCTAGCAAGGTAGTTGAATCGGTGGCACTTCAAAAGCGTAAACTTACAGTGCATAATTTTATGTTTAACAGGCTGATATAAGTCTTTTTTATAGTTGACGAATGAAGGATGTATTTCATTGTTGTTGCTGTTCTTAAAACAAATTATTTCAATTTTTCATTACTTTCATTGTGGAATGAACTTTCTAGTCAGGTACTTGAATAGGTGGGACTTCAAAGGTTCAAACCTGAAGCGAATGAATTTATTTTGAACAGGCTAATTTTTAGTGTTATTTATCAAAAATATATATCAATGTTGTTGCTGCTCTTAAATTATGTTATTTTAATTGTTCATCACTTCTCTGGTGAAATGAATTTTCTCAGGAAGTTGAATAGTTGGGACTTCGAAAGTTCAAACCTACATCGAATGATTTTATGTTGAACAGGCTGATAAAAGGCTCTTTTCATAGTTTATTTAAGCACGACTTATTTTCATGTTGTTGGTGTTCTTAAAATATGTTATTTAAATTTTTCATTACTTTCATTTTGGAATGAACTTTCTAGTCAGATTGTTGAATTGGTGGTACATCAAAAGTTCAAACTAACATCGAATGATTTCATGTTGAATAGGCTGAAATCAGTCTCTTATTATAGTTTAATGTTGTTACTGGTCTAAAAATTTGCAATCTTAATTGATAATCACTTTTCTTGTAGTTATTTTTTTTTTATTTCCTTATTTCCATTCCTAACTGGGTTATTTTTCCTTGTTGGAGTCCTTGGGCTTATAGCATCCAGCTTTTCCAACTTAGGTTGTAGCTTTTAAAAGACAAGGAATAGATGCATATATGTTAGAACACTAAAATATATCTTTATGATTTGCAGTTAGCTTTGACAACAGATGATAACCAGAGTCTTTTTGTTGTTAAACTTTCACTGATGAAAATATTTATGATCCAATACTACCGGTGAGTTTTATACTATCAGTTTTATTATCAATAGATACTGAGAGAGAGAGAGAGAGAGAGAGAGAGAGAGAGAGAGAGAGAGAGTTACAAGGAGTTACAAGGATTTTGGATGTCTCATCCCTGGAGACTCCACTTGCACTTTGGTAGAGCGATTTAGTTTAAGAATTTAGAGTTCTTATGATCTTGTATAATTTATTCTTGAACTCGTTGACTGTGTAACTGTTTACTACATCCGCTGAAATGTCTATTCCATGTATTTGCTCTTTTTTTTGTGAAAATTGCAATATTCAGCGTTGATGTGTCTTTTCAATTATTATTATTATTATTATTATTATTATTATTATTATTATTATTATTATTATTAGCTACACTACAACCCTAGTTGGAAAAAACAAGATGCTATAAACCCAAGAAATAATGAAAAATCAAAATAAAGTATTGGAAAAAAACAGTATCATCAAAAAAGAAATTTCATATATAAACAATAAAAACACTTATGTCAGCCTGTTCAGCATAAAAACATTTGCTGCAAGTTTGAACTTTTGAAGTTCAATCGATTCAACTACCCGGTCAGGAAGATCCTTC
>NC_090730.1:172053447-172055947 GCF_036898095.1 Palaemon carinicauda
AGACTGCTTGTTTCATCAAACGAACATCATTGTCCTACTTTTTAAAACCTTCATGAGTTTTGATAGTTTTTTCAAGAAAGAGCATAAAAATCATTAATATATTGAACTTAAAAATTATAATAAAGTTTATTTTTTAATTGAAATTTTTCATAATCTTTCAGCCAGAATAAAATAGCTTCTCATTTGCCTATCATGTGACTGCAAATAATTTCTAAATTCATCAGTAGATGGCCTTAGTTGTTCCTTTTTTTGTTTACATCGACAGACAGTGTTTTTCACCAAGCGAACCCCATTGTCTTACTTTTGAAAATGTTAAAGAGATTTTTTGTTTCTCGGAGGTTGAGGATAAAAGTTAACGAATCGAATAAACCTAAAATTATCATTTACTTCTATTTTTAATTGCCAGTTTTCATAACTTTTAAATCAGAATTAAAATAGCTTCTCATTTGCTATCACGTGACCGCCAATGATTTCTAAAGTGACCAATAGATGGCATTAATTGTGCCTTTTTCGTATAAATTAATGGAAAATTCCACCCGTAAAAAAAGGACCTCGTGGTCGCCCAAGGCGATACGGCTAACGAAAACAACGGTACGACCTGGAAATCTCTGTAGAGCTGTTAGCTTGTTCTGGAATTGATCGTCTTCTAGTTTGGTAAGTACCACATAGTATTCAACTGTATTACGGTATATTGTATAGCTTTAAATTAAACTGGATATTACATATATTTTAAATACATCTTTTGCTAGGACTTGGAAATATTCATGATTGGTTTACTAATATCAGTTGCAATTAATCATTGTTCTCATCATGTAAACTCCGGGAAAATTTTTCATTTTTTTTATTTAAAAGGGTAAATTAATTTTTTTACAATCACAATATTTACAGTATGGTTGCAGTATACATTATCATTTTTACATAATCATATACCCTTTGAATTAGGATTTTATACATCTTGATTTTTATTTTTAGCTACTCAAAAGCCATTTTTTTTTTATATACTTTTTATGTAAACTCCGGACGCTAAAGGAAATATAGTTCAAAATGGATATAAGAGTTTAATGCTTATACAAAATATGTGACTATTTTTTTAAGAATAGTCAATTGCATTGCATTGATATGTATATTGAAATAAAATTTGGCTATAGAACTGTGCACTAGGAATTGAAAAGAAAAAAGAAAACTCCAGTTTCAATCTTTATACGGCTTGCATCCCTACATATAAGGCAGCACTAATCTCACAAAAATAACAAAGACATTATAGAATTGTTTTTTTTTTATTAAAACAAATATTTCACATTCAAAGATCTTTGCAACTTGATGCTAATTAGTTACTCGGTTACAATAATGAGAATTGAATAGTGGAAAACTTTTCATACACATAAATAAAAAAAGTAAAATATACTTGTAAAAGAGAGAGAGAGAGAGAGAGAGAGAGAGGAGAGAGAGAGAGAGAGAGAGGAGAGAGAGAGAGAGAGAGAGAGAGATAGTTTCATGCACATATATGGAATGCTAAGATATATATATATATATATATATATATATATATATATATATAGAGAGAGAGAGAGAGAGAGAGAGAGAGAGAGAGAGAGAGAGAGAGATGAGAGAGAGAGAGAGAGAGAGAGAGCTGGTTCCGGGTGCAATAAAAAATATAATTACTTATTGTCCTATCTTTTTTTCTTACCAGTGCAGTTAAAATTTAATTATATCTTGATCCGCATTCAGCCGAATTATTCACCGCAGTAAATATTATTATTATTGTTATTATTATTATTATTATTATTATTATTATTATTATTATTATTATCGTTATCGTTATCGTGATCGTTATTTGTTATTGTTATTGTTATTGTTATTATTATTGTTGTTGTTGTTTTTGTTGTTGTTATTATTATTATTATCATTATTATTATTATTATTAACAAAGTAAGATTCTATTCTCTCTAGTTACAACCTTTTTTTAGGTAGAATCAAACTATTTGGGAAATTAAATAAATCAATATAACGAATGGTAATATTTGTCTTAGAAAGTCATATGGACCACAGTAAATTAATTAGATAATTCAATTGTATATAAAGAACACATTATTGTGACATTCACTGAAGAGTCTCCGTGCAATCAGAATATAGTTCTTTAGATATGAAATTTATAGTTAAATCGAAATTTGGATTCATTCGAATCAAATAAGTGGAAAATATAACTGTAATTAGCAGAGTTATTATGAACATAGGTTTTTCTCATTTATTACACGGCCACACTCTCTCAGGGGAGAGGCCTTGTCAACTCGAGCGCCCAAAGGCCACTAAACTCCTCTCGCTATCAAAATGCGATCTTGCTACAACAACATGCTGAGTTATAAGTTTATGTGGAATTCTCATGATTATAGAGTTCATTTACCTTGACGTACAGCATATACCTACATACAAGAATTAGGACAGATATTTTATTAATAAAAGATATAGTTTGATATAATGATATAAACGTATAAGGCTATAA
>NC_090730.1:172068447-172075947 GCF_036898095.1 Palaemon carinicauda
AGTAAGGGTTTTGGTACAGCACTGTATCTTCTAACACTATTGTGTTTTCTTGCACATCCCTTTGCTGTTGCCCTCAGATAGGAAGCTGAGTTCTTCCCTGTCTATTATCCAGGATTTTAAAATCATTGCTTAGGTGTGAGCTCCACCTGTTTCCTCTGGAAACCTTGCATTGGTTACTCTAGAAGAGATAAACCATTTTGATTTTATTATCTGGAAGGCTGCAACAATGGGTTGTGAGGGAAACACAAGTGTGTGTCTTTCCTTTATGCATTGTTATGCTATACTATGCATATCCAGTGATACATAGTTCACTTGATACTCATGGAAATTTCTTCTCTTTACAGGAGGACCCTCCGAAGTGCGGAAATGTTTTCTGCAACGTCCGCAGCAAGAACCTCTGCGGACATGAGTGCTGTAGGAGACACGCAGCATGCGCTGTCTCCAAGGATGATCTCCAGTATTGGGACCCTCAGGTATGTACTGTATGCACTAACCTGATTACTGAGGCTTTTGATTCCCCTAGAACGGCGGAATCAAGGGATATAGCAAGGGAAAAGCTTCGTACTTGGGTAAGGGGCTTCAAGAAGAACACCTCTGGCCCTTATCTTCCAAATGAGAAGATGAGGGCGTATCTTTTTCCCCAGGCATCAGCTGATGCAGTGATTCCCCAGCCTCAAGAGGAGATCCCTCAAGATCAAGTCCAGGTGGACGTGGAAGTCGCAGTCGCGATGCAAGACATCCAGTTAGATGACAGGATGTCTGACCTGGACGAACGTTTGGAACAAGACCTCCTGGCAGAAGGTCAGGATGAAGTTCAAACCCCGGATGTCGTAGAGGATGAGGTCGACGAGGTGTCGGCTATTCCGGTTCAGATTACGGAGCCTATCCCCTCAACATCGGCTGGTCTCCCAGTAGAACTGGGACAGGCCCTCTCTTCGATTGTTGGAATGATCCAACAAATGCAGAAGGAGAATCAGGAGAAGGCGGCTGCTATGGAACTGCGTATGCAGTCCCTGGCAGAATCACGTGGGCCCCGGAAAAGGCTTAATGTGAAAGACCTTCCCGTATGCTCAGATGCTAACCCATGGAGGTATGCTGAGCACATGCCGATGACGACTGGAAAGATCGTCATCTCGGATAAGCTGGGTTCAGTTCCCCTAGAGGAGGTGGAATTCTGGCCCAGCAAGGCATCATATCCGGACTGCTATGTCCGGCTGAGAAAAGAACCAGCTTCAAGGGAGGAGACAGAGCCGAAGGAGGTCATAATTGTGGACCACGCTAAGGCTCAAGCCCTACTTTCATCCTCGATGAAAGAGAGGGGCTTCTCTAACTCGAAGGTAGCTGCATTGAGCAAGAAGCTCCCTTCTTTTGTGTCCTCTCCTGCTAGAGCCTTCCCCTTTTTACAGAAAGGGTTTGCGGCTGTCCTAAAGGCAGTCGAGGCCGGCAAGCCTTGCCCCTCCCTGGAGGAGTGTAAACCCTTGTCACTGGCCCTGCCTATGGACCACAAAGACTGGAAGGATGTCCATCTGACATTCTCAGTGGGAAAGTTGGAGGCTGATATTGCCAGACGGCAATTCGGTGAGGACCTCCCCAAGCTGTCCGACTCTCTTTTACGAAGAGAGTTCGAGACAAAAGAAAGACTGGCTGCCTCAATGTCTCATCAGACTACTCTTGAGACGATGGCAAGTGACCCCAAGGTCCATGAAATGTTCATGGTAGTGGCTAAGTCTCACCTAGCCACAGTGACGAAGGACCTTTATAGCTTCGTCAAGGCAAAGAGAGCTTGCAGGGAGTTCGTGTTCACCGGGGCTTCGGTGAGACACGAGCCAAGGAGGTTAATCTCCTCCAACATTTGGGGAAAAGAGGTTGTTGATAAGGCCGCCGTGGAGAATAGAAACCTTCTCCAGAAGTGGGGCCTGGCTATCAAAAGAAAATCTTCCCCGGATGAGGGTCCTCAACCAAAGAGGAAGAATATGAGGACTAGGCTACCGTCTCAGTCAGCCAAGCCTTTTAGACAGCAACAGCAACTGCAATTGCCATTGCCTCCAGTGCCCCAGATGGTGGCACAAACCCCGACTACTTTTCAGTGGGTACCCCAGGCTGTGCCAGGTCAGTCAACCACATTCACCCCAATGTTCGAAGGACAGTCTTCTTCCTTTCGTGCAAAACCTAGAGGAGCAGCCAGAGGCTCGTCTAGGCGCCCCTCAAGGGGAAGGGGATTCAGAGGTGGTCGTGGTCAGGGAGGCAAGACCTCAGGACGGCAGTCCAAGTGAAACGATACCGGTAGGAGGGAGACTGATGAAATTTTGGGATCGCTGGACCTTCGATCCCTGGGCCCAAAGCCTACTCAAGAATGGACTGGGCTGGAGCTGGTACAGCACTCCACCCCCGTGCCTTCGGTTTTTCCAACACTCCACCCCCGTTCTGGAGGAGTACGTTCAAGAACTGTTGGAGAAAAAGGTGATCCGAAAGGTGAAGTCCATCAAATTCCAAGGGAGGCTGTTTTGTGTTCCCAAGAAAGACTCGGAAAAGCTCAGAGTCATTCTGGACTTGTCGCCACTCAACAAGATCATAGTGAATTGCAAATTCAAGATGCTAACACTGCAACACATAAGGACCTTACTGCCCAAGAGGGCATACTCAGTCTCTATAGACTTGTCAGACGCCTATTGGCACATTCCAATCAGCCATCGACTCTCCCCCTACCTAGGGTTCAGGCTACAACGGAGACTATACGCCTTCAGAGCCATGCCATTCGGGCTAAACATAGCCCCAAGGATTTTCACGAAGCTTGCGAGCGCAGCTCTCAAACAATTACGCCTAAAGGGAATTCAGGTAGTAGCCTACCTGGACGACTGGCTGGTGTGGGCAGCATCCGAGACCGAATGCTTGCAAGCTTCCAGTCAGGTGATCCAGTTCCTAGAGTACCTAGGCTTCAAGATCAACAGAAAAAAGTCTCGACTTTCTCCATCCCAAAAGTTCCAGTGGCTGGGAATCCACTGGGAGCTTTTGTCACACAGTTTCTCCATCCCGACGAAGAAAAGGAAGGAGATAGCAGGCTCTGTCAAGAGACTTCTAGATTCCGAAAGGATATCAAGACGCGAACAGGAGAGGGTACTAGGCTCTCTCCAGTTTGCTTCAGTGACAGACCCAGTGCTAAGAGCACAGCTAAAGGATGCAACCGGAGTTTGGAGAAGGTATGCATCAAACGCGCGAAGAGATCTGAGAAGACCAGTGCCGCCTCGGCTACGTACTCTTCTCAGGCCTTGGTCCCAAGCCAGACATCTAAAGAAGACGGTTCTTCTTCAGCCACCTCCCCCGTCGATGACGATTCACTCAGACGCCTCAAAGGAGGGATGGGGAGGTCACTCTCATCGGAAAAAAGTCCAGGGGACTTGGTCCAAGCTATTCAGGACCTTTCATATAAACTTTCTAGAAGCTATGGCAGTGCTCCTTACCTTAAAGAAAGTCTCCCCGCGTCACTAGATCCAAATAAGATTGGTGATGGACAGCGAGGTGGTTGTGAGATGCTTGAATCAACAAGGGTCGAGGTCACCACCTTTCAACCAAGTGATGTTAGCCATTTTCCGATTGGCGGAAAAGAAGAAGTGATACCTGTCGGCAGTTCACCTTCAAGGAGTCCGCAATGTGACAGCGGACGCTCTATCCAGGTTCACACCGATAGAGTCGGAATGGTCCTTAGACGCAGGATCATTCTCCTTCATTCTGAATCAAGTCCCAGAACTGCAGATAGACCTCTTTACGACGAAAGACAACAAGAAGTTGCCCCTGTACGTGTCCCCGTACGAGGACCCCTTAGCGGAAGCAGTGGACGCGATGTCCCTCGACTGGAACAGATGGTCCAGGATTTATCTGTTCCCTCCTCACAACCTTCTGTTGAGGGTCCTCAACAAACTGAGATCCTTCAAGGGGGTAGCGGCAATAGTGGCCCACAAGTGGCCGAACAGTATGTGGTTCCCCTTGGCGTTGGAACTACAGATGAAGTTTGTGCCGCTACCACATCCAGTTCTGACCCAGCGAGTCCAGAAGTCGACTGTCTGCGCTTCATTACAGAAAACCCGGACCCTGCAGCTCATGATTTTCTCGCCCTTGCGGTGAGAAAGCGTTTCGGGATTTCGAAAGCCAGCATAGACTTCCTAGAGGAATATAAGTGCAAATCGACTAGAAGGCAATATGAGTCATCTTGGAGAAAATGGGTGGCCTTTGTAAAGGCAAAGAATCCGCAGGAGATCTCAACAGACTTCTGCTTATCTTTCTTCATCCACCTCCATGGCCAAGGGTTGGCAGCTAACACGATTTCAGTGTGTAAATCTGCTTTGATTGATGAGACCCATTTTATTTGCCTTCCAGATCGACTTAGGTAACGAGATCTTTAATAAAGTTCCGAAAGCCTGCGCTACGCTCAGACCTTCAGCACCTCCAAAGCCCATCTCATGGTCTTTAGACAAAGTTCTTCATTTCGCCTCCCTGTTGAGCAATGAAGAATGTGCGTTAAAGGATTTGACGCAAAAAGTTATTTTCCTATTTGCACTCGCGTCCGGGGCCAGGGTTAGTGAGATCGTAGCCCTTTCGAGAGAGGCAGGTCGTGTTCAGTTCCTGGATGGGGGGGATCTGAACCTGTTTCTGGATCCTACGTTTCTCGCCAAGAATGAGTTACCCACCAACAGGTGGGGTCCCTGGAGAATCTGCCCTCTGAAAGAAGATGCATCTCTATGTCCAGTAGAATGCCTAAAGGTCTATCTTCGTAGAACTTCAGACTTCAAGGGTGGTCAACTATTCAGGGGAGAAACATCAGGCTCAAATTTATCTCTGAATCAACTCAAAGCGAAAATCACATATTTTATTCGCAGAGCGGATCCTGACAGTACACCCGCAGGTCACGATCCGAGGAAAGTTGCCTCATCCCTAAATTTCTTTAATTGTATGGATTTTGAACATCTCCGTTCATACACGGGCTGGAAGTCTTCCAAGGTGTTCTTTCGCCACTATGCGAAGCAAGTAGAGGAACTTATGAGATCTGTGGTAGCAGTGGGTCGTGTAGTTAACCCTACTGTTTAACTCTGCGAGGAACATTGGTCTTAATTGGGACGATTAAGTCCAGGGTGAGTGTGTAGGTACATACTGTACTACAAACTAAATGAGGGCACCAAGTGCCTACATAGACTGTTCCTTCTTTCAAAGGTGAACCTAGCATAAGTACAGACATGTGTGCCGAGCGTTTCTAACGCTAATGTGATTGATTTGTAATACAGACTTTTATGACTTGATACCTCGGTATCTTATTAAAGTGGCGTTTAATGGTTTTTCTTTCAGATAAACAAGTTCTGTTTACTATCATACTTATGCTTAAAGTTTTGGGTTATCCTCTTTTATATATATATATATTTGTTGTTAACCTGTCTGTTTATTGTCTGTCAATAAACTTGTTCTTGAGAACCTTGCGTCTCTTTCACCTGTGTCAATTTATTGGTATAATTGAGCATTTAATTCTATGTATCTTATCTGGGATAATTCTGATAGAATTGTTCTGTTATGCAAGCTATGTTGCATTGGTTTATGTAAGTCCCCTAATGGGAGGACTCCATCCCATAAAGGGACGAGGGCGGTTTTTATTAGTTTCTTCCTATGCGGATATAAACCTTTGTCCAATACAAGTATTGTGCGGATTACTGGTCAATATATATTGACGCAGTGGTTCTGTACAAACTATGCTTTACTTAATATAGGGCGAGACCACTATATTAGCTTGCCTGGTATTCATACATAGGTATATGTACTCTTCGAGACTTTTCCAGAGTCTAGTAGGACTCTTCCCTGTAGGGGGCAGGAAGCTCTAACATAGTTTATAGTTTGTTGAAAAGATGTATAACGGTAACATCTTAGGTCTCTAGGTCTAGTCGACGGGGAAAAAATTACCTCCGGGGAGTACAGCACGTTCTGAGAATCCACAGATACAGTAATGCTCTGGTACACTTCTATCAGGACGACATGGCTTGAGCCCAAAAAACGGATTTTGAGCGAAGCGAAAAATCTATTTTTGGGTGAGATGGCCATGTCGTCCTGATGGACCCGCCCTTGCCTTTCTAAGAAAGGGCTGTAGGACCCCTCCCTACATACAGTATCTGTAGCACCTCGTGTACGCTACAAGGAATACAGATGGCGCCAAGATTGGCGCCAGGCACGCTTACTAATCGGGGGATAGGGAAGCCTTGGGAGCGGCTCCCCTTTTTCTTTCCCGAATTCGCATCTCGCCAATCACCTCCTACGAGACGAAATCTCTGTCCAGGATGTAGATTGCCATGTGACGTGTCTAGAATACGTCCTCTGATATGTCGCGATATCCCTTTCACTAGGGATACTCGCTCCAGGAGTTAGAATTCTGGTACCTTAAGGTAAATTCTCTGGGAATATCGCCGTAGTTGTAATATACCCTAGGAAGCTACCCTATAGGAACTTCCATCAGGACGACATGGCCATCTCACCCAAAAATAGATTTTTCGCTTCGCTCAAAATCCGTTATATATATATATATATATATATATATATATATATATATATATATATATATATATATATATATATATACATATATATATATGTATATATATATATATATATATATATATATACATATATATATATATATATATATATATATATATATATATATATATATATATATATATATATATATATATATATGTATATATATATATATATATATATATATATATACTATGTAGAGTATATGTAAACTATAAAAACATCAACAGAAAAAATCAATTATAGTAATTTAGCCTAATTGATTCAAATTAATGAATATTCAGGGGAATATAAACATTCATTGCTTTCACTATGCAATGAATTATTTCTCTTTTTATTCATATTTTATGAAGAAATATTGAAAGCAATTAACCCAAGAATCAGGAGGAAAAATATATCATAAATTTTCCGTTCTTTGGAATAATCTACATTGACTTTTCATTCTTTTTTAAAGGACATCTCAATGAATAATTTCTTTCTCCTATTTTGCTTTCTTATCAAAGTAGACCTTTGATGGAGGAAATTAAAAAAGCGGCAAAAAATAGACTCTTTTGATGTAGAAACTTTCAGGTCATTACACTATACTCCCAAAAACTTGGAGGACCCTGTGTTACTTGAAGGATATTTTTGCAACTATTTTTCTTATAAAAGCGAGCTTAAGAGAGTTTGAGTTTTATCCAGAGACAATTTTTATATTCGTTATTTATTCATATATATATATATATATACATATATATGTATATATATATACTGTAAATATATATATATATATATATATATATATATATATATATATATATATATATATATATATAGATATACATACATATATATATATATATATATATATATATATATATATATATATATATATATATATATATATATATGTATATATACATATATATATATATATATATATATATATATATACAT
>NC_090730.1:172080947-172085654 GCF_036898095.1 Palaemon carinicauda
CACAACCATGATGTTATGTTACAACTCTCTTTGCAATTATATAATTAGAGTTATGGTTATAATTATAAATGTGCTGTTATTAATATAAATCTGTGCAATTATATAATTAGAGTTACAATAACAGTTATAAATGTACTTTTATTAAGATAAAATTCTCTATGCAATTACATAGTCAGAGTTACGGTTATGCTTGTAAATGTGCCGTTATTATGATAAAACTGCAATTGTATAATTAGAGTTATAATAATGCTTATAAATGTGCCGTTATTATGATAAAACTGAGCAATTACATAATTAGAGTTACGAATATGCTTATAAATATACCGTTATTATGATAAAATTCCCTATGCAATTATGTAATTAGAGTTACGGTTATACTAATAAATGTACCGTCATTATTATTGAATCATATAATTAGACATATTTTCATTTCGTTGTATATATGGTTTGTTGTGGCCTGATTGGTAAGGCCTCTGTTTGGTGTTTGCCAGACGGGGGTTCGAGTCCCGCTCAGGCTTAGGGTGGGGGGTTTGGGGGAGCCTATAGGTCTATCTGTTGAGTCATCAACAGCCATTGCCTGGCCCTCCCTGGTCCTAGCTTGGGTAGAAAGGGGGCTTGGGCGCTGATCATATAATATATGGTCACTCGCTAGGGCATTGTCCTGCTTGTTAGGGCAATGTCACTGTCCCTTGCCTCTGCCATTCATGAGCGACCTTTAAACCTTTGTAGGAAATCAATGATTGAAGGTAAACAATACTTTTTCGAAGAATAGATTCAAGCTCCTTAATATTCATTCATAAACGTCAGTGGGGAATTAGATTGGCTCTAGTTCTGTTTGAGGTACAATACAATATTATTATTCCCTGTGTATGTATAGTAAACAAAATGTAATCATATTAAACAATTATTCTATACCAAAGAGTCTTGAGTTGATATTAGTTTACCAGACCCAGTTAAAATTATGACGTTATTCAAAGTGATAGATATAGAAATATATTTTTAGTTGTAATTTATGAATTAAAAAATAGCAGTTCTATGAAGAAAAAAAAATATATATTTAGCGTTTACAGTATTATTATTATTATTATTATTGTTATTATTATTATTATTATTATTATTATTATTATTATTATCATTTACGAATACATATGAAAAACCCGAATGCTATATGTACAGAGAGAGAGAGAGAGAGAGAGAGAGAGAGAGAGAGAGAGAGAGAGAGAGAGAGAGAGAGACAATTAAAGTAAAAATACGTTCTTCCCATTTTAAATTAGCGAATAAATAGATGATTAGCGTAGTATATATAACTCTCTGTTCCCTCTTTCTTCCTTAAAATCATCTCTTTCTTCCTTACTTAGTTTTTATGGATGTTCGTAATTGGCTTTCAGCCAAAGAGAGAAGATTAATCGAATTCAACCGTCCATCAAAGGTTTGCAAAAGTCCTTTAGGGTCTTTTAACTAATAAACGTTGGACTAAAAGCTTCAGTTACTAGAGCACCTTATCTATAATCATCAGACAAATATGTTATAAAAGACTATTGAAGTAATTTTATGAAAGACTAATGAAATGATTTTATGGAAGACTAATAAATATATGAATATGGTATATTTGGAAAACATTTATTACAGTGAAAATGATTGAATATTGCATCATGTTCAACTTAAAAACATAGCTTTGGAAAAACCATGAAAAAATATGCATGTTGACAAAATAAAAACATTGTAAAGTCAATAAAATAATAAACAAAAATATTTTCCATCAATAAAAACTGTATTAAATGATTTCCTATTTATAGGAAACGCATAATCCTTCAAGAGGATTTTATAAATCCGTGGTCTGAAGGGCTTCTAGGATCTATAATAAAAGCCTCCTTATTTTTAAGAAGGAACAAAGCGGCTTTTTGGGATTTTAAGGTTAAGGACCTTTAAGAATCATTTCCTATCTACAGCTTTTTTATTTTCAATACTGCTACTACTATTACTACTACTACTACTACTACTACTACTACTACTACTACTAAGAGTTATGTACCTTTAAGATTCTCTTCTTTTTAGAATTTCTTATCACTACTACTACTACTACTACTACTACTACTACTACTACTACTAAAGGTAATAGTTATTATTATTATTATTATTATTATTATTATTTCAAAAAGTTCTTATTAGTTTTTATCCATTATTTCTTCACGTTTCTTTACCTTTTATTAGCTGTAATATTTCTGGCTGTGACTGACGAAACAAATTTCTTTTTAATGAACGTAATAAAACATTAGTTTTTTTTTATCTTTTTAACTCGAAACGAAATTAAAGAAACTTTTTATATCTCTACAATTCTGTTCTTTCTTCAGTTCTTATGTTTATTTTTTACTTTTATTTAAAATAACGAGAGAGCGCAATAGAAATTATGGAAACTGTTTTTTTTTTCATTAAAAAAGGAAAGGAAAACCAATCACAATAAAATATTTCTTTTGAATAGAGGAAATCACCTTTTGCAAAACAATATGGTTTTATTTGGGTTTCAAAATTAACACTTAAAACATCACTCTCTCTCTCTCTCTCTCTCTCTCTCTCTCTCTCTCTCTCTCTCTCTCTCTCTCTCTCTCTCTCTCTCTCTCTCTCTCTCTCTTTTGCGTTAATCATTCTAAATTTTAATTATTGACTATTCTTCAATGATTATTCAGAACTAAAAGTAGAATTTATTTTAGCTTCACACTCACACACAAACACATATACACACAAACAAGGGACAGTAATACCCAATAACTATGATAAAATATTTTTTTTAAATTAAAGAAATCAACTTTTGCAAAATAATCTAATGTTATTGCAGTTTTGAAATTAACACTCAGTCAAAAGAGAGAGAGAGAGAGAGAGAGAGAGAGAGAGAGAGGAGAGAGAGAGAGAGAGAGAGAGAGGGGGGGGGAGAGAGAGAGAGAGAGAGAGAGGGGGGGGGAGAGAGAGCTAGTGGAAAATACTTCTCATGGACAGAATTGACAATGAGAATATCCTCGCGGCCCTGATCAAATGAAGAACCCAAGCTTTCTACCCACGTTTACCTTATAAATTCCATTTTATGTTCATCTCAACCATTTATATTCTTTAACTGTCGACAGTTGCGACGGCCGTCTGAATATAAATGGACCTTTAACAGAGCAGCAGTTCGCTTTTCATGCGCCATCTTCTTTTTCACTTTCGGTTTTGGCCAAGTCTCGTAATGGCAGTCCATTAGTGTGCAGTGGGCATGCGCATAAATAATGCTGCCTAGATGATGTTTCGAATGTTCCGCAGTGATACATTTAATTTGCAGCTGATGACAAATACAAAATAATTGATAGTAGGTTGCAAGTAGGTTGGCCATGACACCAGCCACCCGTTGAGGTACTCTGGATAGCTAGGTTGGTAGTGTCGTGGGCTTCTGTTTCAGAGGTTCCGAGTTCGCGTCCTCGGTAAGGCACGAATAGTGCGAAACCTTCTACCAGGGGTACTCCCCAGGGTGGCGCCTTGTGTGGGGCGGGGGGAGGTCAGAGGTGGCTAGTGATAGTCACAGCTGGGCCTGGACGCTATCTCCTCTCCAACAGAACGCCACACAGGGACGTTTCCAATGGTCCACCACATCCAAGATTATTATTATTATTATTATTATTATTATTATTATTACATGCTAAGCTACAACCCTAGTTGGAAAAGCAGGATGATATAAGCCCGGGGGCCCCAACAGGGAAAATAGCCCAGTGAGGATAAAAAACAAGGAAAAATAAGATATTTTAGGAACGGTAACAATTTTTTAATAAACATTTCCTATATAAACTATAAAAAAAAAACTTTAACAAAACAAGAGGAAGATAAATAAGATAGAATAGTGTGCCTGAGTGTACCCTCAAGCAAGAGAACTCTAAACCAAGACAATGGAAAACCATGGTACAGAGGCTATGCCACTACCCAAGACTAGAGAACAATGTTTTGATTTTGGAGTGTCCTTCTCCTAGAAGAGCTGCTTACCATAGCTAAAGAGTCTCTTCTACTCTTACCAAGAGGAAAGTGGCCACTGAACAATTGCAGTGCAGCATTTAACCCCTTGTGTGAAGAAAAACTGTTTGGAAATCTCAGTGTTGTCCAGTGTATGAGAACAGAGGAGATGTGTAAAGAATAGGCCAGACTATTTGGTGTTTATATAGGCATAGGAAAAATGAACCGTGATCAGAGAGAAGGATCCAATGTAGTGCTGTCTGGCCAGTTAAAGGACCCCATAACTCTCTAACGATAGTATCTCAAAGGGTGGCTGGTGCCCTGGCCAACCTACTACTCACTAAAGATAGTAGATGGGAAGAGAAGAGCTTTACGTATGTCTACCTTTGTAGAATTATTTAGTGACGTTAAATTCCCCGTAGAGTCGTTCGGTTACACCAGCCAATTAAGTTCGTGTCTAGGGAGGTCTCCTTAATCTTTTCTTGATTAAGACGAACACTCTGTTGTTTAGCTGATCTTTCTAGTTGTTATAAGTCATTCTTCATTACTTTTAACGAAATCGTTCTTTGAAATTACACTAATATATCATTCTTTATTTGGTGATTAGATTATTTTCATATGTAGAACTGTTTAATTATTAATTACATATAAACTTAATGACTTTTTTTAATGTTATCAACAACATTGGCCATTGTTCATTTTTTTTTTTAAATTACACTAATTGATCATTTCTCATTT
>NC_090730.1:172096154-172098654 GCF_036898095.1 Palaemon carinicauda
CCATTACCCTGTGGTGTTTGTCTCATGACCCATTCCAGCACTAGGTTAAAAAGAATCGTAGACAGTGCACATCCTTGCTTTAAACCACTATCAACTTCAAAGGGATCTGTTACTTCCCCTCCAATCCGTACTCTGCCTCTCATATTTCTATAACACATTTTTATTAGGCGTATAAGTTTCTCTGGTATTCTGAACTAAGTATTCCCCATAACGCCTCTCGTTGGATACTGTCATATGCCTGTTTAAAATCTATAAAGGCATGCCAGGACTCTTGATCATATTCCCAGTACTTCTCCAGGATCTGCCTTACAATAAATATTTGGTCTATGGTTGATCTAGACGCTCTAAACACTGCTTGGTAATCTCCTAATATGGTCTCACTATATCTCTTCAGTGTATTATATAATAGTTTAGCTATAATCTTATATCCAACAGTTAAGAGACAAATGCCTCTATAATTCCCACATTCAGTTCTATCACCTTTCTTGTGAATTGGCACAAACAGTCCCTCCTCCCACTCCTCAGGCATTTCTTCCCTTCTCCAAATTCCAATCACAATCTTTGCCATTGCTTCTTGTAGCTGTCTTCCTCCATATTTCAGTAGTTCTGCACTAATTTCGTCACGGCCAGCAGACTTATTATTCTTTAAGTGTTTTATTATTTCCAGAATTTCCTCTATGGTTGGATCCTCTTCATCTTCTCCTAATAAAATTTCTTCATTCTCCGCAGGTTGTTCAGGTGGTGCTGTTCTATTTAGCAAAGTTCTAAAATGTTCTACCCATCTCTCCTCAATCTCCCCACTCTCTACTAAAAGATCGCCATTTCTACTGCGCACCATTCCTTGTCTGGCCTGGTATCCCTTCCTGATTTTATTTATTTCATGGAACTCGGCCCTCACATTTCCCAGTCTGCTATTGCTCTCAATCTCTTCCAGCTCTCTATTGATCAGCATTCTTTTCTTCCTTCTGTTAGTGCTGCATGCCTCATTTCTTGCCTCTGTATATATCCTTCTCCTCTCTGCAATTCCTCTATTCTCTATCCATTTTAATCTTGTTTCTCTTCTTCTTTGGGCGGCCTCTCTGCATTCCTCATCAAACCATCGTCCTCCCCTCCGTCGTCCCACCCTACCAACAGTTCTCTCTGCTGCTTCCAGCACTATAGGCTTTACTTGGTCCCAACTCACATCATCATCCACCTCCAAAGCTGCAAATCTGTTCTCTACTTCAACCTGATATTGTAATCTTGTTTCCCCTTCCCTCAGTTTCTCAGTAGCTATCTTAGATGTTTGCCCTCCATTCTTTTTCTTTGTTGTTAGTTTTATACGTATTTTTGCTGTCACCATGTAATGATCTGAATCACAATCTGCTCCCCTGTATGCTCTCACATCCATCAGCGCTGATCTAAATTTCCTTTTGACTAAAATGTGATCAATTTGGTTGGTTGTATTTCCATCAGGTGAAAGCCAAGTGCCCTTATGCTTTTCTTTGTGTGGGAACAGAGTGCCTCCTACTACTAAATTGTATGCTGTGGCTAGCGTTGCTAGTCTAATCCCGTTGTCATTACTACTTTCATGCAAGCTATGTGTGCCTATAGTTCCTGCAAAAGCTGCTACTTCTTTACCTACTTTAGCATTCATATCTCCCAATAATATTAGCATATCGTGTCCCGGTACCTTGTTTAAAACCTCCTGAACTTCATCATACCATTGATCTTTAGTATCTTCTTCACTGTCTTCTGTAGGGGCATGTAATGTTATTACTGTGATTTTAAACCACTTAGCAGTCATCCTTATTCTTGCTATTCTGCTGCTTATACCCTCAAACTCCACAACTGCAGTGCTTATATTTTTACTAATATAAAACCCAACTCCCTCCTAATGTCTCCCATCTTCTCTGCCACTATAGTATATGACCCCTTTATGCGTTTCACACTTCCCAACTTCCAGCCATCTTATATATATATATATATATATATATACAAACACACACACACACACACACACACACATATATATATATATATATATATACACTACAGAAACATAATACATAAAAATAAATATTATATTTTTTCAAAGTGGCAAGAAAAAACACAAACAAAAGTGTCAAAATCGCAAACGAGACCATAAGAGATCTTCTATATAAGGATGTAGCAGGTAAGTTAAGAACAAGTTAGTGTGTTGGAGTGGGGGCGGGTATAAATTTCTTGCTCGCCAATGATCTCATCACTTTTATGAAGCACAATGAAATAGTGAGACAGTGATGGTGATTGCCCAAGACTCATCTCTATTGAAGACATGCTTGATGAGATTCGTGACAGAAGTCTGTGATTGGATATAATTTTTCATAGTAAGGTAATGGGGATTATTTGGTTAATTATAATTTTTATTTCGTTTATAAATTTTTTGAAAGGTTTGACAATTAATATAGTACATAATTTAACTGTTTAATTTCGTATAAAATTTTAAAGGTTTTTTGAAGGTTTGTCGATTCCTAAAACC
>NC_090730.1:172103654-172108654 GCF_036898095.1 Palaemon carinicauda
TTATTATTATTATTATTATATTATTATTATTATTATTATTATTATTATTATTATTATTATTATTATTATTATTATTATTTTTATATTAGAAACTTATGATTAGTTTTATCCATTATTTCTTTACGTTTCTTTACCTTTCAATAGCCGTAATATTTCTGGCTGTGACTGACGAAACAGATTTCTTTTTGATGAGCATAATAAAACTTTAGTTTTTTTTTATCTTTTTAACTCGAAACGAAATTAAAGAAACTTTTTACATCTCTACAATTCTGTTCTTTCTTCAGTTCTTATGTTTATTTTTTTTACTTTTATCTAAAATAACAGAGAGCAATAGAAATTATAGAAACTGTTTTTCCAATTAAAAAAAGGAAAGGAAAACCAATCACAATAAAATATTTCTTTGGAATACAGGAAATCAACTTTTGCAAAATACTCCAATTTTATTTCTAATTCATAATTGACATTTAAACTTTTCTCTCTCTCTCTCTCTCTCTCTCTCTCTCTCTCTCTCTCTCTCTCTCTCCTGTGTTAATCATTCTAAATGTTAATTATTGACTATTCTTCAATTATTATTCAGAACTAAAAGAAGAATATATTTTAGCTTCACACACACACAAACACACATACACACATACACACAAACAAGGGACAGTGAAACCCAATTACTATGATAAAATATTTCTTTTAAATTAAAGAAACCAACTTTTGCAAAAAAATCTAATGTTATTGCAGTTTTCAAATGTACACTCATTCAACCACACACACAGAAAGAGAGAGAGAGAGAGAGAGAGAGAGAGAGAGAGAGAGAGAGAGCTAGTAGAAAATACTTCTCATGGACGGAATTGACAATGAGAATATCCTCGCGGCCCTGATCAAATGAAGAACCCCAGCTTCCTACCCACGTTTACCTTATAAATTCCATTTTATGTTCATCTCAACCATTTACATTCTTTAACTGTCGACAGTTGCCACGGCCGTCTGAATAGAAATGGACCTTTAACAGAGCAGCAGTTCGCTTTTCATACGCCATCTTCTTTTTCACTTTCTGTTTTGGCCGAGTCTCGTAATGGCAGTCCATTAGTGTGCTGTGCGCATGCGCATAAATAATGTAGCCTGAGATGATGTTTTGAATGTTTTGCAGAGATACATTTAATTTGTAGTTGATAACAAATACAAAATAGTCGATAGTAGGTTGGTAGTAGGTTGGCCAGGGAACCAGCCACCCATTGGGATACTACCACTTGAGAGTTATGGGGTCCTTTGACTGGCTAGACAGTAGTATATAGAATCCCTTTCTCTGGATACTGTTAATTTTCCCACTGGCTACACACACACTGAATAGTCTGGCCTATTTCTCACATACTCTCCTCTGTCCTCATACAACGGGCAACACTAAGATTACCAAACAATTCTTCTTCACCCAAGGGGTTAACTACTGCACTGTAATTTTTCAGTGGCCACTTTCCTCTTAATAAGGGTAGAAGAAACTTTTTAGCTATGGTAAGCAGCTCTTTTGGAGAAGGACACTCCAAAATCAAACCATTGTTCTCTAGTCTTGGGTAGTGCCATAACCTCTGTACTATGGTCCTCCAATGTCTTGGGGTAGAGATCACTTGCTTGAGGGTACACTTAGGCACACTATTCTATCTTATTTCTCTTCGTTTTTTTTTTTTTTTTTTTTTTAAGTTTTCATAGTTCATATATGATAGATGTATTTTAATAATGTTGCTGTTCTTAGAATATTTTGTTTTAAATCTTCATTACTTCTCTTGTAGTTTATTTATTTCGTGGTTTCTGTTCTTCACTGTGTTGTTATTCGCTATTGTAGACCTTGGGATTATAGCTCATACTTTTCCAACGAGAGTTGTGTGTAATAATAATGCTAATAATAATAATAATAATAATAATAATAATGCCTTAGAAGGACAATGCCCTAGAGACTGACCAAATATCCATATGATCAGCGCCCAAGCCCCATTCCATCCAAACTAGGACCATGGAGGCCCAGGCAATGGCTGCTGATGACTCAGCATGCAGACTTATAGGGTCCCCCAAAATCTTCCATTCTTAGCTCATAGGGATTTTTAGGTTGCAAACATAATAATGTATCATGTTTGAGCGGGACGTGATCTCCCATTCAGCAGAACGCTAGACACTGAGGTTTCCAATAGGCCAACACATCCCTAAATGGTGGATCTAAAAGAGGTTCTCTCCGTTTCCTTATAGAGAGATAGTAGATGGAAAGAGGAGAACTTTTGAGGTTACAAACATAAGAAAGTATCATGTTTGACCCGGATGCTATCTCCTGTCCAGAAGAACGCCAGACAGGGTCGTTTCCAATAGTCCACCACATCCCTAAATGGTGGATGTAAAAGAGGTTTTCTCTCCTTCCTTATATTATTATTATTATTATTATTATTATTACTATTATTATTATTATTATTACATGCTAAGCTACAGTCCTAGTTAGAAAAGGAGGATGCTATAAGCCCGGGGGTCCCAACAGGGAAAATAGCCCAGTGAGGATAGGAAACAAGGAAATATAAGATATTTTAGGAACGGTAAATTTTTTTAATAAACATTTCCTATATAAACTATAAAAAAACTTTAACAAAACAAGAGGAAAATAAATAAGATAGAATAGTGTGCCTGGGTGTACCCTCAAGCAAGAGAACTCTAAACCAAGACAGTGGAAAACCATGGTACAGAGGCTATGCCACTACCCAAGACTAGAGAACAATGTTTTGATTTTGGAGTGTCCTTCTCCTAGAAGAGCTGCTTACCATAGCTAAAGAGTCTATTCTACTCTTACCAAGAGGAAAGTGGCCACTGAACAGTTACAGTGTAGTAGTTAATCCCTTGTGTAAAGAAGAATTGTTTGGAAATCTCAGTGTTGTTCATTGTTTGAGAACAGAGGAGATGTGTAAAGAATAGGCCAGACTATTTGGTGTGTATATAGGCATAGGAAAAATGAACCGTAATCAGAGAGAAGGATCCAATGTAGTAGTGTCTGACCAGTTAAAGGACCCCATAACTCTCTAGCGGTAGTATCTTAAATGGTAGCTGGTGCCCTGGCCAACCTACTACTCAATGAAGATAGTAGATGGGAAGAGAAGAGTTTTACGTATGTCTAGATTTGTAGAATTATTTAGTGACGTTAAATTCCCCATAGAGTCGTTCGGTTACACCAGCCAATTAAGTTCGTGTCTAGGGAGGTCTCCTTAATCTTTTCTTGATTAAGACGAACGCTCTGTTGTTTAGCTGATCTTTCTAGTTGTTATAAGTCATTCTTCATTACTTTAAACGAAATCGTTCTTGAAATTACACTTAATTTGTCATTCTTTATTTGGTGATTCAATTTTTTATCTGTAGAACTGTTTTTAATTATTAATTATACATATATTTAATGACTTTTTTTTTAATGTTATCAACAACATTGGCCTTTATTAATTTTTTTTTAATTACACTAATTGATCATTGCTAATTTTGGTGGATAATTTTATCTATAGAACTTGTTTTAATTATCAATTAGATATATACTTAATGACTTTTCTTTTAAATGTTATCAACAGCACTGACATCTGCATTAAATGGATTCGTTGTTTGAAATTACACTAGTTTAACATTACCTTTTATGGTGAGTAGATTTTTTTTTTGTACAGTTGATTTTAATAAGTACTTAACCTGATACTAAATTACTTTTATTAGTAATGTCAACAAGATTGGGATCAACATTAGAAAAAAAAAATAATTACTCAATATTTCATATGGATTATACGCTGAAGTAAATAACTACATGTAACTGAAATAAATAAATAAGTAAGGTTTTGTTAGAACAACGTATTGGCAGTTTAGTTAATTGATGTAATTCCTAATTATGAATTTGTAATTAAGCCTGCAAGCTTTTAAATTCAACTATGCTTTACGAGAATTCAACACGATGTGATTTTTTTCCTTTTTTTTTTTTTGTAACTTGAACGGTCAATTTTAATAACTTTTATTACTTAAAATATTTCAATGATTAAACATTTTGTCAATTATGAATTTGTACTCTAGCCTGCAAGATTTTGAATTCAAATAGGCTTTATGAGAATTCAAAACAATGTGAAGGAAAATTCGTTTATTTTTTCTTTGTACCTTGAAATGTCAATTCCAATAACTTTGAATTCAACCATGATTTACGAGAATTCAACACAATGTGATTTTTTTTTTTGTAACTTGAATTTTCAATTTCTTTACCAAATAAACAGAAATCTCCCCTATATAGATATTCGTTGCATAACATATCTTTTAGTTTCCCCATCTCCCTCTTCCTACCTTTCTCATTTCTATCAAACCATTTCCCGTTTCTTTATCCAATCGATAAAAATCTCTTCTCAATATACATTCTTTGCATAACATATCTCTTGGTTTTCCCATCTCCCTATTCCTATCTTTCTCATTTCTATCAAAACATTTCCTGTTTCTTTATCCAATCGATAAAAATCTCTTCTCAATATACATTCTTTGTATAACATATCTCTTGCTTCCCCATCTCCCCAGCAACCACAAATTTCATCTGGTTTCCGCCAGGCCATATATATAAATAAAACGATTGACTTACTTCACATAAGACCCTTTTCCAATGGGTCTGTCTCGTGCATATAATAACCTACAGCTTTTACGATATTCTTATCATGCGAGAGACTCGGAAACAATAGTTTAATACGTCCAAGAGTCTCTCTTCGTGATTTTAAAATGCATTTATGCTAAGTTATGACAGACTTTATGGGGAGCCCGTTTACTTAGGCTGGGTTTATAACATGTACTGCTATCCTGTCTATAATCATAGAATGATGATATAAGAATTGGGATTTAGGTGTTATAAATATACACACAAACAGATCTATCTATCTATCTATCTATCTATCTATATACAGTGGTACCTCTACATACGAATTTAATCCGCTTCAGAACCAACTTCGGATGTAGAAAATGTTCGGATGTCGAAACGAATTTTC
>NC_090730.1:172126464-172143964 GCF_036898095.1 Palaemon carinicauda
AAACTTACTTATTCTATTTCTTTCAGTTACATGTGGTTATTTACTTAAGCATATAATCCATACGAAGTATTGAGGGATTTAATTGTTTTTCATGCAGATCCTAATATTGCTGATATTTCAAAAATGTAGAAAAAGAAAAAAGCATCAGGGCAACTAATTATTGAAATCTAGTCTAAAAAAAATCGCTGTTATTTACTTCAACATATAATCCATACGAAGTATTTGATAATTTATTTTCTTAATGTTGATCCCAATGTTGTTGATATTAATAAAAAAAAATAATTGAGTATCAATGCAACTACTTATCAAAATTAACTCTACACAAAAATCTAATACCCCCCCCAAAAAAAAAAAAGAGACATAATAAATTAGCGTAATTTCATGCAATGAAGCCATTTAATACAGATGCTAGTGTTGTTGATAATATTAAAAAAAAAGAGTCGTTCAGTATCTGTGTAATTGATAATTAAAAAAACGTTTCACAGAGAAAAAATCTAATCACCAAAAAAGGCAATGATACATTAGTGTAATTTCATACAACGAATCCATTTAATGCAGATGCCAGAATTGTTGATAACTAAAAAAAGTCATTAAGTATATATGTAATTAATAATTAAAAACAGTTCTACAGATAAAAAACCTATTAACCAAAATTAGCAATGATTAATTAGTGTAATTTGAAAAAAAAAAAATAACAAAGGCCAATGTTGCTGATAACATTAAAAAAGTAATTAAGTTTATATGTAATTAATAATCAAACAGTTCTACATATGAAAATAATCTAATCACAAAATAAAGAATGACAAATTAGTGTAATTTCAAAGAACAATTTCGTTAAAAGTAATGAAGAATGACATATAACAACTGGAAAGTTCAGCTAAACAACAGAGTGTTCGTCTTAATCAAGAAAAGATTAAGGAGACCTCCCTAGACACGACCTTAATTTGCTGGTGTAACCGAACGACTCTACGGGGAATTTAACGTCACTAAATAATTCTACAAATTTAGACATACGTAAAGCTCTCCTCTTCCCATCTACGATCTCTCTATAGGGATGGACAGAAACCCTCTTTTAGAGTTCCCCATTTAGAAATGTGGTGAACTATTGGAAAACGTCCCCTGTCTGGCGTTCTGCTGCACGGGAGATCGCGTACAGCTCAAACAAGATGTTCTCTTATTTTTGCAACCTCGAAAGTTCCTCTCTTTCCATCTACTATCTCTCTATAAGTAAGGACTAGAAAACCTCTTCTAGATCCCCAATTTAGGGATTTTGAGGCCTATTGGAAACGTCCCTGTCTCACGTTTTGCTGGACGGTGAGATCGCATCCAGCTCAAAACAAGATACTCTTTTATGTTTGCAACCTCAAAAGTTCTTCTCTTTCCATCTACTATCTATCTATAAGGAAGGGGAGGGAAACCTCTTTCAGGTTCCCAATTTAAGGATGTGGTGGCCTATTGGAAAGGTCCCTGTTTAGCGTTCTGGTGGCCTATAGGATACGTCCCTGTCTAACGTTATGCTGGACGGGAGATCGAGTCCAGCTCAAACACGATACTTTCATATGTTTGCAACCAGAAAATCCTTGTGAGCTAAGAATGGATGATTTTGGGGGACCTAATAAGTTTACCTACTGAGCCATTGCCTGGGCCTCCATGGTCCTAGCTTGGATGGAGAGGGGCTTAAGCATTAGTCATGTGGATATATGGTCAATCTATAGGGCATTATTATTATCATTATTATTATTATTATTATTATTATTATTATTATTATTAGCTAAACTACATCTCTCGACGGGAAAGCCGGATGCTATAAGCCCAAGGGCTCCAATAGGGAAAATAGTACAGTGAGGAACAGAAACCAGGAAATAAATAAATAGTAAGAGAAGTGATGAACAATTATAATGAAATATCTTAAAAACAGCAACAACATTAAGATAGATCTATCATATAAAAACTGCAAAATCTTCAAAAAACAAAGAGGAGGGAAGATAGAATAGTGTGCCCGAGTGTACCTCAATCAAGAGTTCTCTACCCCAAGATATTGGAGGACCATAGTACAGAGGCTATGGCACTACCCGAGACTAGAAAACAATGGTTTGATTTTGGAGTGTCCTGCTCCAGAAGAGCTGCTTACCATAGCTAAAAGGTCTCTTCTACCCTTACCAAGAGGAAAGTGGCCACTGAACAATTACAGTGCAGTAACCTTTTGGGTGATGAAGAATTGCTTGGGTAATCTCGGTGTTGTTAGGTGTATAGGGACAGAGGAGAATATGTAAAGAATGAGCCTGATTATTCAGTGTGTGTGTAGGCAAAGGGAAAATTAACCGTAATCAGAGAGAAGGGTGCAATGTAGTACTGGCTGGCCAGTCAAAGGACCCCATAACTCTCAAGCGGTAGTATCTCAACGGTTTGCTAGTGCCCTGGCCAACCTACTTGTAACCTTCTATCAACTATTTTGTATTGGTCATCAACTGCAAATTAAACGTATCGCTGCAGAACATTCGAAACATTATCTAGGCAGCATTATTTTTGCGCATGCGCACTGCACACTAATGGACTGCCATTACGAGACTCGGCCAAAACCGAAAGTGAAAAAGAAGATGGCGCATGAAAAGCGAACTGCTGCCCTGTTAAAGGTCCATTTATATTCAGACGGCCGTGGCAACTGTCGACAGTTAAAGAATGTAAATGGTTGAGATGAACATAAAGTGGAATTTATAAGGTAAACGT
This sequence comes from Palaemon carinicauda, assembly GCF_036898095.1. NCBI lineage: Eukaryota > Metazoa > Arthropoda > Malacostraca > Decapoda > Palaemonidae > Palaemon > Palaemon carinicauda. The sequence goes on from NC_090730.1 coordinate 172,129,192, forward strand.
GGGTAGAAAGCTTGGGTTCTTCATTTGATCAGGGCCGCGAGGAATTCTCATTGTCAATTCCGTCCATGAGAAGTATTTTCCACTAGCTCTCTCTCTCTCTCTCTCTCTCTCTCTCTCTCTCTCTCTCTCTCTCTCTCTCTCTCTCTCTCTCTGTGGTTGACTGAGTGTAAATTTCAAAACTGCAATAACATTAGATTATTTTGTAAGATAATAATAGTAATAATAATAATAATAATAATAATAATAATAATAATAATTATTATTATTACCTGTAGTAGTAGTAGTAGTAGTAGTAGTAGTATTAGTTGTATTAGTAGTGATAAGAAATTCTACAAAGCAGAAGGGACTCTTAAAGGTACATAAACTCTTAGTAGCAGTAGTAGTACTAGTAGTAGTAGTAGTAGTAGTAGCAATAATAGTAGCAGTTGTGAAAATGAAAAAAGCTGTAGAAAGTAAGTGATTCTTGAAGGTTCTGAACCTTGAAATCCCCAAAAGCTGCTTTGTTCCTTCTTAAAAATAAAGAGGCTTTTATTATAGATCCCAGAAGCCCTTCAGGACCATGGATTTATAAAACCCTCTTGAAGGATTATGCGTTTCTATAAATAGGAAATCATTGAATACAGTTTTTCATTTATGGAAAATACTTTTTTTATTATTTTATTGATTTTATAATGTTTTTATTTTGTCAATATACGTATTTTTTCATAGTTTTTCAAAAGCTATGTTTTTAAGTTGAACATGATGCAATATTCAATCATTTTTACAGTAATAAATGTTTTCCAAATATACCATATACATATATTTATTAGTCTTTCATAAAATTGTTTCATCAGTCTTTTATAAAAATCACTTCAATAGTCTTTCATAACATATTTGTCTGATGATTATAGATAAGGTGCTCTAGTAACTGAAGCTTTTAGTCCAACGTTTATTAGTTAAAAGACGGTGAAGGACTTTTGCAAACCTTTGATGGACGGTTGAATTCGATTAATCTTCTCTCTTTGGCTGAAAGCCAATTATGAACCTCCATAAAAGGAAGAAAGGATAAAGAGAGGAATTAAGGGAAGAAAGAGAGGATTTAATGGAAGAAAGAAGGAACAGAGAGTTATATATACTACGCTAATCATCTATTTATTCACTAATTTAAAATGGGAAGAATTTATTTTTACTTTAATAATCTCTCTCTCTCTCTCTCTCTCTCTCTCTCTCTCTCTCTCTCTCTCTCTCTCTCTCTCTCTCTCTCTCTCTCTCCTGCGGGCATTGGACCTGTAGCATTCGGGTTTTTCATATTTATTTGTAAATGATTATAATAATAATAATATAATAATAATAATAATAATAATAATAATAATAATAATAATAATCATCCTCATCATCATCATCATCATAATAATAATAAAAATAACTTTTACAATAATAATAATAATAATAATAATAATAATAATAATAATGTAAACGCTAAATATAAATAATTTTTTCATAGAACTGCTATTTTTTAAGTCCAAAATTACAACTAAAAAATATTTCTATATCTATCACTTCGAATAACTCCATCATTTTAACTGGGTCTGGTAAACTAATATTAACTCAAGACTCTTTTATATAACAAAAATATTTAATACGATTCCATTTTGTTCACTACAGATAGACAGAAAATAATAATATTGTAATGTACCTCAACCAGAACTATAGCTAATTTAATTCCCCACTGACGTTTATGAATAAATAGTAAGGAGCATAAAACTAATTTTCGAAACAATGTTTGATTATATCATTGATTTCCTATAAAGGTTTAAAGGTCGCTCATGAATGGCAGAGGCAAGGGACAGTAACATTGCTATAACAAGCAAAGACAATGCCCTAGAGACTGACCATATGTTATATGATCAGAGCCCAAGCCCCCTTTCCACCCAAGCTAGGACCAGGGAGGGCCAGGCAATGGCTGCTGATGACTCAACAGATAGATCTATAGGCTCCCCCCAAAACCCCACAACCTTAGCTCACAAGGATGGTAAGGTTTGCAGATACTAAAAGCACTAAAGAGACTGAGCAGGACTCGAACCCACGTCTGGCAAACACCAATCAAGCCACAACAAACCAAATATACAACGAAATGAAGAAATATCTAATTATATGATCCAATAATAATGACGGTACATTTACAAGCATAACCCGTAACTCTAACTATGTAATTGCATAGAGAATTTAAATCTTAATAACAGTAACATTTATAGTTATAACCATAACTATAATTATATAATTGCAAAGAGAGTTGTATCAGATCATCATGGTTGTGGTGGGCAATGTAGATTCTATAGCTTTGATTTTACAGGCAGCGATGGCTACAGCTTCTCTTCTACTAAACCCAGTGATTCAGTGGAGACTTTAGATTCCAGAGTCCACAAAGACAATCATATCAGCCTAGGTGGACAGGAATGAATGAAAGTAAATATACTGCACCTCTATCTCATTCATTACTGTTAGGAGGAGTAATAAATACTCTTTCCTTTACAAAGATATTTTACTTTAACAAGCTTAAAGAATCTTAGGATTATAAATGCATTTTTTTTTTTTACAAACTATCACAATGAACTGCAAAACTTTAAATCTGAAAAGTAATATGTTTATGTTATATAAAGCTAATAAGACAATAAATACTTAAATTATTAATTTCATCTTTTGTCAAATTATTTTTTAAATAAATATCTATTCTTTTCTATAACTGGAAATGTTTTTATTTGAATTAATCGGTTGATTTAGTACGAGACACCACACCACTCCGCAACTTGGAACACTTGCTGGTCACTGAAACTATGTACAATTTTCTATTCAAAAAGGGATTTTGACTTAGGAAAAATCTATTTTTGGGTGAGATGGCCATGTCGTCCCTGATGGAAGTTCCCTGCGGCAGCTTCCTACTCTATAATATTTCTGCGATTGATATTATAAGAGAATTACCGTCAGGTATCACGGGGTTCTAACCCACGGACTGTCCAGGACAAGAGGCCTGTCAATCTTCACTAACGAGCTAACTAACCAAATCAACCTATATAATCATTGTCATTTTTCAACAATCTTACCTTTATTTAACGATCAAATTAGGTGTCAGAGGAACAGACTCCTGTAAGAAGGGCTAGACATAGAATCAAAAAACCTTTCCTTTCCCTACCTGTCTTTTCTCTTCTCAAACTGAGTCTAATACTATCAGTGTTACCAGATCTTAATTGTGAAATTGTGAAAGACTCCGATGAAAATTAGGCTGAAGTCAGCTAAATTATACTATATTTTTGACGTAGTTATACCAAATTTCTATTGTAGTTTCCATAGCAAATATCATGCAGAAAATGCCTTGATAAATAATACTTCATTGATGTTTTATTCCAAAATTTAATTGTCTGAACTGTAAACCCCAACCAAAATATATATGATAATGAAGGGATTTTATTGGGAACAATTACATGAATGACACAAAAAGAGGCGCTGTCAGGAGTTGCAGAAGGCCCGGAAACCATTTTGCATGATGCCATAGCGACTATGAGGGTCATTGAAAGGGTGACCGATGTTCTGGCCTTCTGGAGTACTCTCCTCATCAGAACGGGGGAAAGGCGTAAACGTCGATGTTGTCCCACTGTCATCAGAATGCATCTTGCCAGTGAACCTTGGGGTCTGGACTGGGGAACAGTATAACGGGAGCCTGAAGTTCAGGGCCGTTGCAAAGAAGTCCACTGTCGGAGAACCCACAAAGTCAGGACTTTGTTGGCTACTAGATGATCCAAAGACCTCTTGGTACTCACTTAGAAGTGAGGCTGCCCATTCACAAGCGACTGAATCTGTGAGATGAGATCAAAGTGAGCGAAGTTTCAGCATGTGATCCTCCAATCTGATTGTATGGGTCTAATTGCTACAATCGATTGTTCATTCAGATCTAAAGGAGGTCATTTACAGACAGATGTAACTGATTGTTGTTTGTGGCTGGGTGAGTCAACCTGGTCAGTCTCCATATCAGAAACAATGTCTGAGATTTGGGTGGACAAAGTTTTTCTTGGGACAAATTTATTGATATTTATAAGTGCCACCCATGCCTATGGAATGTAAAAAGCAAATTGTATTAAGATAGAAACGCTAAAAAAAAACAAGGCTTACGAAGTTCTGATAGAAAAACTTGAAGAAAAGTGTCATGAAGCAAATAAAGACTAAAAAAAAGCCCCTACAATTGCATCCACGTTGGTATGGCTTGTACTTGTGTTCTCAGAGCTCATCTGTATGGAGCGTAATGATGCCGTGGAGGCCGCAATGGCCTCGTATTCTCGATCTCTCTCTAGAACGTTGCTCACAGCATAGCCCTTCGGTTTAGTTAGGAGTTCTTTCCGAAATTCTTCGAATTGTGTTCGTAGTATGGTCATTTCGATAAGTCGTTCGTTGAGTTCTCTGTCTTCAAACTCGCACTTTGTCGCTTTTTCACAGAGTCTGGCCAGGAATTGACTGATTGTTTCAGCAGGTTTCTGTTTGGTATTTGCAAATTCGAGGCGGTGAACTCGGAAATTTATTTTGACCGTTGCATCAACCTCACTTTCAATAAGCCTCCATATGTTCTGCGGCACACGTTGCTCCTGTTCAGTGAGGCCGCTCGCCAAGATACGCCTCATGCCCTCATCGCCGAGGGCAATTTTAATTTTAGTTGTTTGCATGCCCGGGTCTGTGACTTCCTGGTCTTCGAGGTATAAGTTCATGCGCGCCTTGAATGCACGAAATGACTCGGCCAGGGGCTGGTGAGCCCAGTCCATACTTGGGCATTTAGGCTGGGCCATGATTGGATTTGGTTTCGAGTGTTACACAATAGATAGATAGTGATTGGATTAATAACACAGTTTACGGTTCACAAAAAGAGACATATAATAAGAGTATGGAAATCATTACAAAAATTTGTCACTGGTAGTCGGCACGGTTTTCAGTTTTGTTTACACTGCTGAATGTACGTCGTTGTTTGGCTCATTTTGTGAAGTAGTGCGCGGATAACAATGGCCAAAATACTTGTAAGTAATCTATTCACAACTTTCTTCACTATTCTCACTGTAATCACGGTGCACTAATGTCCATTCTATGCCATATTCTGACGATATAAGTTATGTCCGGTTGTTATCTGGGCCGGTATGACAGTCTTTGTTCAGTTGCCGTTGGGTGAAAATGGCGTCATCTGCGGCCGCTGGTAATAAACTTGTGCTGATTATGAGTCCTCTTCTCAGTTATTACGGACAGGAGAGGTATGTAAAGTGTCTCTATGGTCCGGGTTTGTTGATGGAATGGCGTGGGTTGCGTTACCATGATATAATATGCAAGAGGTTGCAGTGATTAAAAGACAGGTCTTGATGGCTTGGGTGCTAGGTAGAGACTGCCCTTTATTCACAGCTACATGGGACTACAAGATACCACATCATCATGTGTTATTTTCAACTGCAAGAATCACAATATGATGCAAGGAAAGATGTTACATTTTTACAAGTTCCCCAGTCGTAGCAGAAGCCCGGATAGGAGGGATAAGTGGCTTGCAGCATGCCAGCAAATGAATCCAAATGGACACAAATGGTCCCCACCAAAGAGTCGGGTTATTTGTAGTGAACACTTTATCTCAGGTATTTATGAAATTTAACATATTTTAATAAAATTTAACATTCTGGTGGTTGGTGTTCCAACAGTATGTCTATTGGTGTTCATTATGAATTTATATTAAATTGCCAAAATACAGGTAAACCCAACATGACTGAGAAAGAACACCCAGACTACATTCCATGCATACTGCCTTTCAAGAAAGACAGCTATGCCAATTTGCCAAACGACGACTTGAGAGGTATGAGCGAAATGACAAGAGAAGGCGATTGGTTTATGAGGCCAGCAATAATACACCTCACACTTGTGTGCTGTAAACAGTTCAAAATAATTATTGTTTATCATCATTTTTAACTTGCAAGTGTCGCTAGAAGTTAGAACAGTTGTATTTTATATCTTATTACTCACCTAGAGAGTAAAAGATGTGAGATTGGAAGTATGTTTAGAAGTAGAAGGATGGATGTATTGGCCTTGAGTGAGACAAAGATGAAAGGAAAGGGTGAAGTGATGTTTGGTGAAATGTCTGGTAGAGTGTCTGGGATTGAAAGGGGAAGAGCGAGAGAGGGTGTGGCGTTATTGCTGAGTGAATGGATGACAGGTAAAGTAGTGGAATGGAAGGAGATATCATCTAGGTTAATGTGGGTAAGGGTTAGGTTGGGTAGGGAATGTTGGGCGTTTGTCAGTGCGTATGGGCCAGGTAGTGAGAAAAGTGAAGATCGGAATGAGTTCTGGAATGATTTAACTAGGTGTGTAGAAGGACTGGGTAGAAGGAATTATGTAGTTGTTATGGGTGACTTAAATGCTAGAGTGGGCGCTGGAGAGGTAGAAGGTGTCATTGGTAAGTATGGCGTACCAGGTGAAAATGAGAGTGGTGAGAGACTGGTAGACATGTGTGTTGAACAAGAGATGGTAATAGGTGCTAGCTTCTTTAAAAAGAAAGATAAGAATAAGTATACATGGGTAAGAGTGGCAAATGGAAGAGTAGTAGAAAGGGCATTAATGGATTATGTGTTGGTAACTAGAAGAATGTTTGGAAGATTGAAAGACGTGCACGTGTTTAGGGGTATGGCTAACGGTATGTCTGATCATTTTTTAGTGGAAGGAAAATTAGTTGTAGCAAAGAGTGGGGGAATAGAGTAGGTGGATGTAAAAGGGAGGTAGTGAGGATTGAAGAGCTAATAAAACCGGGGGTAAGAAGTAAATATCAGGAAAGGTTGAAAATGGCATATGATGAGGTGGGAGTAAGAGAAACTGGTAATTTAGAGGAGGAATGGAAGTTAGTAAAAGAAAATTTTGTTGGGATTGCAAGTGATGTATGTGGCAAGAAGGTTGTTGGAGGCAGTATGAGGAAGGGCAGTGAATGGTGGAATGAAGGAGTGAAGGTGAAAGTGGAAGAGAAGAAGAGGGCTTTTGAAGAATGGCTGCAGAGTAATAGTATAGAGAAGTATGAAAAATATAGAGAGAAAAAGGTGGAAGTAAAGCGCAAGGTACGTGAGGCAAAGAGGGCAGCTGACCTGAGGTGGGGTCAGGGATTGGGTCAGTCATATGAAGAGAATAAGAAGAAGTTTTGGAAAGAAGTGAAGAGAGTAAGGAAGGCTGGCGCAAGAATTGAAGAGACAGTGAAAGATGGAAATGGAAGGTTGTTAAAAGGAGAGGAGGCAAGGAAAAGGTGGGCGGAATATTTTGAAAGTTTGCTGAATGTTGAGGATAATAGGGAGGCAAATATAACTGCTGTTCCAGGTGTTGAGGTGCCAGTGATGGGAGATGAGAATGAGAGAGAGATAACAATAGAGGAAGTGAGGAGAGCACTAGATGAAACGAGAGTAGGAAAAGCATCTGGTATGGACGGTGTGAAAGCCGAGATGTTGAAGGAAGGGGGTGTGACTGTACTTGAATGGTTGGTGAGATTGTTTAATATGTGTTTTGTGTTGTCAATGGTACCAGTAGATTGGGTTTGTGCATGTATTGTACCACTATATAAGGGTAAGGGAGATGTGCATGAGTGTTGTAATTCAAGAGGTATTAGTTTGTTGAGTGTAGTTGGAAAAGTGTATGGTAGAGTACTGATTAATAGGATTAAGGATAAAACAGAGAATGCAATCTTGGAAGTACAGGGTGGTTTTAGAAGAGGTAGGGGTTGTATGAATCAGATTTTTACAGTTAGGCAGATATGCGAGAAATATTTAGCAAAAGGTAAGGAGGTGTATGTTGCGTTTATGGATCTGGAGAAAGCATATGATAGAGTTGATAGGGAAGCAATGTGGGATGTGATGAGGTTATATGGAGTTGGTGGAAGGTTGTTGCAAGCAGTGAAAAGTTTATACAAAGGTAGTAAAGCATGTGTTAGAATAGGAAATGAAGTGAGTGATTGGTTTCCGGTGAGAGTGGGGCTGAGACAGGGATGTGTGATGTCGCCGTGGTTGTTTAACTTGTATGTTGATGGAGTGGTGAGAGAGGTGAATGCTCGAGTGCTTGGACGAGGATTAAAACTGGTAGGCGAGAATGACCATGAATGGGAGGTAAATCAGTTGCTGTTTGCGGATGATACTGTACTGGTAGCAGACACAGAAGAGAAGCTTGACCGACTAGTGACAGAATTTGGAAGGGTGTGTGAGAGAAGGAAGTTGAGAGTTAATGTGGGTAAGAGTAAGGTTATGAGATGTACGAGAAGGGAAGGTGGTGCAAGGTTGAATGTCATGTTGAATGGAGAGTTACTTGAGGAGGTGGATCAGTTTAAGTACTTGGGGTCTGTTGTTGCAGCAAATGGTGGAGTGGAAGCAGATGTACGTCAGAGAGTGAATGAAGGTTGCAAAGTGTTGGGGGCAGTTAAGGGAGTAGTAAAAAATAGAGGGTTGGGCATGAATGTAAAGAGAGTTCTATATGAGAAAGTGATTGTACCAACTGTGATGTATGGATCGGAGTCGTGGGGAATGAAAGTGATGGAGAGACAGAAATTGAATGTGTTTGAGATGAAGTGTCTGAGAAGTATGGCTGGTGTATCTCGAGTAGATAGGGTTAGGAACGAGGTGGTGAGAGAGAGAACGGGTGTAAGAAATGAGTTAGCGGCTAGAGTGGATATGAATGTGTTGAGGTGGTTTGGCCATGTTGAGAGAATGGAAAATGGTTGTCTGCTAAAGAAGGTGATGAATGCAAGAGTTGAGGGGAGAAGTACAAGAGGAAGGCCGAGGTTTGGGTGGATGGATGGTGTGAAGAAAGCTCTGGGTGATAGGAGGATAGATGTGAGAGAGGCAAGAGAGCGTGCTAGAAATAGGAATGAATGGCGAGCGATTGTGACGCAGTTCCAGTAGGCCCTGCTGCTTCCTCCGGGGCCTTAGATGACCGCGGAGGTAGCAGCAGTAGGGGAGTCAGCATTATGAAGCTTCATCTGTGGTGGAAATGTGGGAGGTTGGGCTGTGGCACCCTAGCAGTACCAGCTGAACTCGGTTGAGTCCCTGATTAGGCTGAAGGAACATAGAGAGTAGAGGTCCCCTTTTTGTTTTGTTTCATTGTTGGTGTCGGCTACCCCCCAAAATTGGGGGAAGTGCCTTGGTATATAGATAGATAGATTACTCACCTAAGCATTTAACTTTATATTGTAACGTGTTTTAGCAGCTCCATCCAAAGAATGAACGTAATCGTAAGCCATTGCTCTGGTTTGTTTTCACTTCGCCTGATTCCCGCGCTAGCGGTTACGTCATCGATGACGTCAGCCCGCGGTTATGAATAGAAACTAATATACATTACATTATTATATTTCATGTAAAGAACATATTAACTTTATCCATATAATATATAATATTTCCATATATAAATGAAACTATTTCTTTTAAGGCAACCCATATGTTCAGATCCCAAAAATGTTTCAAAACCTCTCTCTAATAGCCAGTGTGTTGCACCTTAATCATTAGAATAAATCATAAAACATTTTTCGAACTTTCTCTGGTGTCACGTCCATTTAGGTCAGGTCATAATGGTGCATGATAAATCTCTTCTTGTGTCTGCTCTTTTTCTCAAGTCTCATATATTTACAAACCACAAAAACAATGGCATAAACGGCATTATCTTGGAGCAGTTCCGCCAAAGGTGTTAACTGCTCTACTGTTGAGACTGAAATGACATGACTTTCACAAAGACAACTGTGTCAGCCTAGGTGGACAGGATTGAATGCAAGCAATTTTACTACATTCCTCTCACATGCAATAGTGACAATACTATTAGGAAGAGAAGTAAATATTCTTTGCCTTCCAGAGTTCCTTTTTACCAAAAAAAGACCATAACATAGGATTTTTTACTTATTTCCACAATGAACTGCAGACTTTAAATCTGAAAGTGATATCTTTATGTCATATAAAGCTAATAAGACAATAAGTACTTGAATTATTAATTTCATTATTATGTCAAATTGTTTATAAATAAATATCTATTCTTTTCTATAACTGGAAATGTTTTGATTTGAATTACTCGGTCGGTTTAGTACGAGACACCACTGCGACTTGGAACACTGCTCTGTCGGTAAATATCCAGAAGGCCGCACCCGTTTTTCAAGTATTAACGACGAACAACGGCACAAAACGACCAGATTGGCGTTGTACATCGCATAGAAACATGAGAAGATGAATAAAAAAGAAACTAAAACTTACTCTTACACACAAAATGTAACCATAAACCCACTACTACAATTATGGGGGACCCCAGTGGGATGCGGGGTTTTTGGGTGGGGGGAGGAGGAGAAAAGTGATTTTCGGGGCACTACCGAACCTAATACAACAGCCTAACCTAACCTAGGGCCCTGTACCCCTATCTAGGCCTACCGGGATGGGGGCTCTGCCCCCCTCTGCAAATATCCCTGATATCTTCGTGCGGCCCTCTCCTAGACATTAGCCTTTTATTGTATTGTATAAACGATCTGTCACAACTTTGATGTAATCAGCCACTTGTGGATGCAGGACGAGGATGAGGAAGGGGCAGGACTCTAGGATCGAATACGAGGTGGCTTTGAAGGGGATGGAATGAATGGAGGGGTGGTGGAAGCTATGTATGGGTGACACCATTGCACGATACTGTTGAGTAGTTGAGTAGGTAGAAGAAACTCTCTCTCTCTCTCTCTCTCTCTCTCTCTCTCTCTCTCTGCGCATTCTTTGTAAATTGAGTGACAGTTTAACAAGACTCCATATATTACAGAAAGCTTAATATGTGTGTGAGAGAGAGAGAGAGAGAGAGAGAGAGAGAGAGAGAGAGAGAGATATTAGTTCACCAAACTTTTAACTGAGCACCACAAGGTACTAGAAAAGTTGGAAGACCCAGGCCTACATGGCTGAGGATATGAAGCGTGAAGTAGGAGATAATGAATGGAGAATTATTGATCTAAAAGCTCAAGACAAAGATGACTGGTGAAATCTAACCGAGGCCCTTTGCGTCAATAGGCGTAGGAGGAGATTACGATGATGTATATATATATATATATATATATATGTGTGTGTGTGTGTGTGTGTGTGAATCATTTTTCTTTCATTTGCTACAAGTCTGATCTTCATTTGCTATAGACTGTTGTAGTGTGGGGAAGCTGTTGTGGTCATATGATATATGGTCGATCTCTAGGGCATTGTACTGCTTGATAAGGCAATGTCACTGTCCCTTGCCTCTGCCATTCATGAGTTGTCTTTAAACCTCTTAAGAATGTACTGTGTGTTGGTCTATTGGTTGAATTAGTGAACGAATGTTTTACAAAATGATCAATACAGAAAGAAAAAACTTAATTTTCTGGTGTCTACTCTTCAAATTTCATTGTTTTTCGTTCCATTTGACCAGTTATTACAAAATGACGTCAACAAATGTTCAGTTGTCAACAAAATCCTAATTAGTAGTAATTATAGTCATTTAATTTCATTTAATTTATCTATTCAGCATTCATTAATTTATTTGAAAGAAATATGTGGTTTTTATCAGCGTTTTCTCTCTCTCTCTCTCTCTCTCTCTCTCTCTCTCTCTCTCTCTCCTTATTTCATCACACTGCTTTTTTCAAGTCACAATTTAGCTTTTAGACTTGCCAGGATTCCGTCTTGTCCCTGGGAGTTTTTCATAAGCTGTTAATTAGGGATATTTAGTCACAGTAGTTGTTAATTTTGAAGATAATTCGAAAGTTTTAAGATGAAAAATAGTTTCAAACTTTAAAGATACACAGGTTTAAGATAGTTTCATAGTTTGACGATAGTTTCAAATGTTTTGAGATAGTTTCAAAAGTTTTTGAGATAGTTTTGAAAGTTTTAAGATGGTTTTGAAAGTTGTAAGATAGTTTCTAAAAGTTTTAAGATAGTTCCGAAAGTTTTAAGATAGTCCCAAAAGTTTTAAGATAGTTCCGAAAGTTTTAAGATAGTTTCAAAAAGTTTTAAGATAGTTCCAAAAGTTTTAAGATAGTTTCAAAAAGTTTTAAGATAATTGCAAAAGTTTGAAGATAGTTTACAAAAGTTTGAAGATAGTTTCAAAGTTTTAGGATAGTTTCAAAAGTTTTAAGAAAGTTTGAAAGTTAGAAAAGTTTCAAGATAGTTTCAAAAGTTTTAAGATAGTTTCAAAAGTATTGCAATAGTTTTAAACGTTTTGACATATTTTTAAAAGTATAGTGATAGTTCGAGTGTCATATTAATCGCAATAAAATCTTATCCTTGACTCTCTCTCTCTCTCTCTCTCTCTCTCTCTGCCAAGGCTAACTAAATAAGATTTAAAACTGCATGAAGTATGTATCTTAAATATAGGGATCAGGAGCAGGAGCCATATTACTGTTCCATTTCATATGACGGAAAAAGTCAATTTGAAATATATAATCTAATACGATAATAAACAAAATTCCCTAAGGGTAAATGAGTACACAGTCTTTCATATTGCATAATGACACTTTGTGTGTAGTCAGTTACCTGGAGCAAACTGTTCTCGCCCTTATGATGTCAGACAGTAAGGGTGATTATTTACGTTGCCTTTTTACAATAGCATACGTCTTTTTACTTTGCTCTCTCTCTCTCTCTCTCTCTCTCTCTCTCTCTCTCTCTCTCTCTCTCAAATTTGATATCTCTTTCCCCTTTTTCCTTTGTTTTTTATTACCAATATTAATTGTCTATAAGTATATATGAAACGTAATTGTATATGTGCGCTCGTGCATGTTTAATAGAGACGAAAATCTAAGAGAGAGAGAGAGAGAGAGAGAGAGAGAGAGAGAGGGAGAGGGAGAGAGAGAGTTTAACGCAACGCAATAGACCAAAGTCCATGTAATTTAATTTTCCTATTTTCTCCAACATTCTGTCAGTTCTCTCACAATCTGCCTCCAACAGTCAATCTCCAACAATCTTTCTCCAGTCTCACCCAGTCCTCCAAAACACCCACAATTTCTAAACTGGATCTCCCACAGTCTTCCTCCAACACCTAATTCTCTTCTCTCTCTCTCTCTCTCTCTCTCTCTCTCTCTCTCTCTTTTACATCTATGATGTACAACCTATAGAATTTTTACTTCATGTCGTTATCTGAGTTGTCCATATATGTTCATATTTATTATGGAATAATAACGTAATTACAAAGAAAAAAGGAAGATAAATACGTCTACAAACAATACATGAGAGAGAGAGAGAGAGAGAGAGAGAGAGAGAGAGAGAGAGACCAAAGTCCCACCGTGATTGTTCTACATGCGGAGGTAAGATTGCCGTAACCTTCGGCCTCTGCTCTAAATCTAAATGAAGTAAAATGAGAAAATTTAATCACAATAAAACGCCATATTTGAATCAGGTGTTTCCCAGAAAGTTTCGTTCAAATATCTATTCGTTTGATCTTGAAACTCCCGAGATGTTTTCTTATGCTAATATGATATTAATTTTCATTTGCTTCTTCTCATTACTTAATATCACATTCTAACCATTTATCTTTCTAACTACAGAAGAGGTTCGTTCGTTCGTTGGTTCATTTTTGAGTGTCTTGCCTTATGCATGACACGGGCTCTTGCGTTGGTAGCCCGTAAGCGAATATTGATAATGAAACAACAAAGGTACTTTGAATGAGAGGAATCGAACAATGGTAAAGGGTTCTGATAGATTTAAAGCTTGAATAGGGCAAAGGTTAGTAATATAATGCAAAGGATAATTAACATTGACTCTAATTAAAAGAGTTAGTTTTGAAGATTGCAAGTTTGACAGAGGAATGGGGGCGTAGCAGAAGAGAGAGAGAGAGAGAGAGAGAGAGAGAGAGAGAGAGAGAGAGAAGGAAATCGTATGAGAAAAAGAACGAATTTGTTTTAAAGTAAAAGCTTAAGATTTAAGATTAGTGATAGATTGAGGTTAGCTTCAGCATAAGAGAAGGCTAACAAGAAGAAGGTTGTCATTCGTATAAGAGAATTATAGTAAACTCCGTCGTAGAAATATCTAAGATGGAGGAGGAGGAGGAGGGTGGAAGAGAGCGCGGGAGAAAAACGCGGGAATGGTACTATAGAATATCATCATCATCATCATCATCATCTCCTACGCCTGTTGACACAAAGGGCATCGGTTAGATTTCGCCCGTAGTCTCTATGTCGAGCTTTTAATTCAATACTTCCTCCATTCATCATCATCTACTTCGCGCTTCAAAGCTCTCACCCATGTAGGTTTGGGTCTTCCAACTCTTCTTATGCTTTGTGGAGCCCCAGTTAAACGTTTGGTGAACTAATCTCTCTGTTTTGTTAAAAGTGAGTAATTCCTTTTCTCTTCGGCAAAAATTATTCAAAAGAGAATTTGTTGCTGTCCATACAAGCATCCTCTCAGTTTTTTCTGTAATGTCACCTGCGTCACAGGTATCAATAAAAAATCCAGCATCATCATTAGCAATAGCCTTTAATGTCACTTTCTTGGTGTCTTTTAACTCATTTACGAGGCAGGTGTAATTTCCTTCATTGGTCAAGTTTTTCGTCTTAGCCTCAGTCAGACTCATCTCCAGCCTCTCTTTCTCTGTTTTCATCTCTCTAATGATCCCCCATTGCTCCTCAATTGTCTCTTTCAGTTCATCAATCTTTTCCTCAAATACAGATTCCAACTGATGAATAGAGGCCACTTTTTACCCTCAACTTTTTCCAATTGCTCACTCATTTCAAGATTTATTTGTCCCATCTCACTTAATCTATTTAGATATTCTCCGATGGAAGCATCTTTATTAGATAATT
>NC_090730.1:172150856-172155856 GCF_036898095.1 Palaemon carinicauda
CACCCTCTCTCTCTCTCTCTCTCTCTCTCTTCAATTTTGATTATCATTACTAATGTTGATGATTATTTATAAGATAATAAATAAAATGAAAGAACAAAAACCCGTAAGTTTGTTACAAGATGGAAGTTGGTGGAGAAAATATCATAAAAATTAGAAAGGAATATGAAGTTACCTTTAAATCTAAGAAAAAAATGAAAGTTAATAAGCCTTCATCGAAGAACATTGAGTTCCATTTGAAAGACCCTAACAATTTAATCAAAGTTTTGGAGCTAAGTTTTTCAGTGGTAGAGAGAGAGAGAGAGAGAGAGAGAGAGAGAGAGAGAGAGAGAGAAATTTCTAGATATAGAAAAATAATAATAGATTTTGGAGAGAGAGAGAGAGAGAGAGAGAGAGAGAGAGAGAGAAAGAGAGAGAGAGAGAGAAATCATGAAAGGTTTCAGAGAGAGAGAAAGAGCTTTTGGACAGAAAATTTAAAGTATTTAGAGAGAGAGAGAGAGAGAGAGAGAGAGAGAGAGAGAGAGAGAGAGCTGTGTGTTCAATCTTCAGAGGAGAAACCCAGACAGGTGTAGGATCATTTGTCAGCATTTGCTTTGGACCACTCAGACAGACACTGGATATTGCTAGTTCCTGTTTGAGTTTCTTGACGGTTGGGAATTGTGATGAGAGGAAAGGGAGAGTGAGGAGAGAGGAAAGGCAATGCACACGAGAAAGAGATAATTGGGGAGAGAGATTAGCTGAGTGGATAGGAAATTGTTACTGGTAATTATTGGAAATTCCAAACTGTCTCTATTAGCTGTTTACTAGGTAATATTTTGTATTTGCTGGTAAATGGTAAATAGAAAAAAAAACATATTATTATTATTATCATTATTATTATTATTATTATTATTATTATCATTATTATTTTTATTATTATTATTATTATTATTATTATTATTATTATTATTATTATTATTATTATTATTATTACTAGCTAAGCTACAACCCAAGTTGGAAAAGCCGGATGCTATAAGCCCAGAGGCTCTAACAGGGAATATTGCCCAGTGTAGAAAGGAAAAAAAGGAAAATAGAATATTTTAAGAAGAGTAACAACTTTAAAATAATTATCTCCTATATAAACTATAAAAAACTTTAACACAACAAGAGGAAGAGAAATAATATAGAATAATGTGCTCGAGTGTACCCTCAAGAAATAGAACTCTAAACCCAAGACAGTGGAAGACCATGGTACAGAGGCTATGGCACTACCCAAGACTAGAAAACAATGGTTTAATTTTGGAGTGGCCTTCTCCTAGAAGAGCTGCTTACCATAGCTAAAGAGTCTTTTCTACTCTTATCAAGAATAAAGTGGCCACATACAGTCTATGAAAAGTTGAATTTTAAAGAAAGTTATTTTTAAAAAGTTACAGGTATTAGAATAAATAAGTAAAACCGATCTATAAATTGTGTATTATGTTATGTTTTCCATCTATGGATTTTACTTGTCTGTGAAAATAGTGTTTTGATATTGTTAGATTGCTCTATATAAACATCACCTTTTATATGAAAAAAAGAAAAAGAAAAGGAAATTAGAAGGTGATAACTGATAATTATACTATGTCTCTCAATATTTTAATTTTTCAATTGTTGTTCCTTTAACATATCTCATATGTTTAATTTCCGAAATTTTTTCCATTACCAAATTTCTCATAAACTACAACGGAAAAGGCTTAATCCCTCTTAATATAATAATATAAAATTATCCTACTGCTCTCATAAGTTTAATTTTCCAATTCTTGTTCCATTAACATATCTCATACGTTTAATTTCCCAATTTTTTTTCTTTACTTATTAAAATTACGGCATTGTTTCCGGAAAAGACTTAATCCCTCCAGTAACAAAAAAATAAAAGATAAAAATAAAAATAGGACTAACTTATGAAGGAACTTATAAACAAAAGAAACACAGGAGTTTAATTTCAGCGAAAAGCCAAGGTTTTTTCGAGCGTGGCTCCGAATCCTAATGTTGGGCTTATGACGTGTTGATCTCCGGCCTTCTATAGATAAGTGTCCCAGTTCGTTTGAAATATCTCTGGCTCTTCATGAATGTAGGAAATTTAGTATTCTTTTACTGGTAGATGAAGAAACAAGATATCTTAAGTTATTTTGTCAACGCTATACTTATTATTATTATTAATATTATTACCTCCGCCAGGAGGTTATGTTTTCGGTTCGGTTTGTTTGTTTGTTTGTTTCTCTGTTTGTCTGTCTGTCTGTGGACAACGTAGAGGCCACATTTCTACACGGAATCACTTCAAACTTGGCCAAGTAGTTCCCCAATGTGTATGGAAGAACTGATTAAATTTTGGTCAAGGTCACCCCAAGGTCAAGGTCACAGGGGTCACTGGTGTCACTATGACATAAGTGGCCATATCAAGAGACAGAAATAAAGCACTGACTTTTGCATAAGCCAACAGGGAAGTCCTAGTCCAGGCGCAACCCATGGGTGATGTTCAAATTTATAAAGGTCAAAGGTCAAGGTCATATTGGTGCATTATATCAATGTCATATTAAGTATCAGTGGCAAATGAACAAAGATCACTTGAAGGTCAAAAGTCAAGCAGGTCACTTGAAGGTCAAGGTCACGTGAAGGTCAAGGTCACGTGAAGGTCAAGGTCACCTGAAGGTCAAGGTCACGTGCGGAGGTATGTCCTCTACGAGGACCATGTCCGCGTTCAGGACTTGCTCACTTGTTATTATTATTATTATATCCGATACTGAGCGGGTGGAAGGGAACCTCAATTTAATAAGGAACTGGAGAATTACGACAACGCCAAACATTCTTAAATTTATTTCCGTCACCAACAAATAACAACGTATCAAACATCTCTGTGTTCATAATCATGTTCCTGGGTAAAATAAAGTAAAACAATAAAGAGCAAGCTGTACATAAATATTGTAAACAACAAATAAATTCTAAGTTAGAATGGGAAAAGGCATAATTAGGCAATCTTCAAAGGAAAGCTAGAAATTTCTTGATTAAGTTGTGGCTTTTTAGATTTTATAAAGATTGACTCTGCTATTCTTATTTCATTTCCATATGAGCCTCTGTATATTATTGAAAAGTTGTCCAAAGAGAATGGATTGTAAGTGTTCATTCTCTTTGGACAACTTTTCAATAATATACAGAGGCTCATATGAAAATGAAATAAGAATAGCAGAATCAATCTTTATAAAATCTAAAAAGCCACAACTTAATCAAGAAATTTCTAGCTTTCCTTTGAAGATTGCCTAATTATGCCTTTTCCCATTCTATCTTAGAATTTATTTGTTTGTTTACAATATTTATGTACAGCTTTCTCTTTATTGTTTTACTTTCTTTTACCCAGGAACATGATTATGAACACAGAGATGTTTGAAACGTTGTTATTTGTTGGTGACGGAAATAAATTTAAGAATGTTTGGCGTTTTCGTAATTCTCCAGTTCCTTATTATTATTATTATTATTATTATTATTATTATTATTATTATTATTATTATTATTATTATTATTATTATTATTATTATCATTATTATTATTATTAGCTAAGCTGCATATTATTATCATTATTATTATTATTATTATTATTATTATTATTATTATTATTATTATTATTATTATTATTATTATTTTTAATAGCTAAGCTACATATCATTATTATTATTATTATTATTATCATTATTATTATTATTATTATTATTATTATTATTATTTTTTTTTTTTTTTTTTAGGCTACACCCTAGTGGAAATATGAGGATGCTATAAATCCAAGGGTCCCCCCCCAAAAAAAAAAGCCCAGTGAGGAAAGGATATAAGGAAATAAGTAAATGACAAGGGAAGTAATGAACAATTAAAATCAAATATTTTAAGAACAGTAACAATAATAAAATCCATTATTCGTTTATAAACTATAAAACATAAGAGGAAGAGAAATAGATAGAATATTGTGCGCGATTGTACCCAAAAACATGAGAGCTCTACCCTAAGACAGTGGAAGACCATGGTACAGAAGCTATGGTACCATATGATAACGTCCCTGACGGGTGAACACCAGATTTGGTTCGAGTCCCACTCAAACTCGTTAGCTACTTTGGTCATTGCAACCTCACCTTCCATAGGAGCTTAGGATGGGGGTTAGGGGAGCTTATAGGTCTATCTGCTGAGTCATCAGCAGCCATTGCCTTGTCTTCCTTTGTTCTAGCTAGGGTGGAGAAGGGCTTGGGCGTTAATCACGGTATATATGGTCAGTCTCTAGGACATTGTCCTGATCGATTGGGCAATGCCACTGTCCCTTGCCTCTGCCATTCATGATTGGCCTTTAAGCTTTTAAACAATGAATTTAAGCTACAAAAAAAGGATATTGTCCCTTGATCTAGTGATTAGTGATCATCATCTCGTTATTTTAGTTATTTCAGTTTCGTGGATCGAGCAGAAATCTTTCAAATCTCTTTAATCTTCCATCATTACAGTAATGAGTAATTCTTCTTAAATGATTGATCATTTTTATAGATTTTAATAATTTTCCTAATTAATAGTTAATCCAGTTATCGATAAATTGTGTTTTGTAAGCTGCTGATGGTAATAACGTTGTCCATAATAACATTATTTTAAAATACAAAATAAGTTCTAGATGACAAAATGCAAGAGAAATGTATTTTGGATCATTGTATGTATCTTCATACAGTAAAATTGTAAGATTATATATATATATATATATATATACATACATATATGTACAGTATATATATATACATATATATATATATATATATATATCAAAACATATATATATATAAATATATAAACAGTATATATATATATATATATATACTGTATATATATGCATATATATATATACATATATATAAATATGAAAAAAATAAATAAATAAATATATATATATATAGTATATATATATATATACATATATATATAGTGATATTACCCTATTAAGTAGACAATGCCAGAGAGACTAATCATGT
>NC_090730.1:172160856-172163356 GCF_036898095.1 Palaemon carinicauda
TTAATCTCAGTGTTGCCATGTGTATGAGAAAAGAGGCGAGACTATTCGGTGTACGTATAGGCAAGGAAAAAATGAACCGAAGCCAGAGAGAGGGATCCAATGTAGTACTGTGTGGCAAGACAAAGGACCCATTAACTCTCTAGTAGTAGTATCTCAACGGATGGCTGGTGGCTTGATCCACCTACTACCTATAATAGAATTTATATAAAATTTTTAACAATCAAAAACCAAAAGAAGAAATTCATAATCTTATTCATAATAATCATGACTCTATTCGATAAACAAGAAATTACTTCATTCCCTTGATAATTTTTCTTTCGCCGTCTCTCATTTTCCAGTTAATGCTCGAGATATATCATTTAATCTCATTACAAGACTAATTCTTAATATACTTTCTACATGAACTATTTTTTGTATTTAATTTCATAGCTTGCTATTAAGGAACAAGAGTTATTACCGAAAATTTCTCAGTAATTAAAGAAATTGCCACGAGAATTGGAAATGATGTGTACTCACAAACATACACTCATAAGCCTTAATATTTCATTGAAAAAAATGAAGATAAATACACACGAACATATGAACTTTTATATATATATATATATATATATACTTAATATATATATATATATATAATATATACAGTATATATATATATATATATATACATATGTATAATTATATATATACATATATATATATACATATATATATATATATATATATACATATGTATAATTATATATATACATATATATATATATATATGTGTGTGTGTGTGTGTGTGTGTGAGTGTGTGTATGTATTGTGAGGTTGTTCATTATACTATTCAGCTTAATTACTTCCTAGTATATCAAAGGATTAAAATATGTCATGAAATAAGAATCAAATATATTTGTATATTTCAAAGACAATCTCACGTTAATTCATTAGGTGGAATTCATCATATTTTCCAAAATTCTTAATTAATATCAATAACGTTTTCCTTTAAAAAAAAATATCTATTCATAATGCTTTTATGTCACTAATATCTTTTGGTTATACATTATTCAAATCTAAGAATTTGAATACATTATTCATTCAAATTATTTTGCATCCTGTAAAATCGTTGGAATTTCAAAAGTTCAAACATGCATTTAATGTTTTTATGTTGAACAGGCGGACACAAGTTTCTTTTTATAGCTATTGTTTCAATGTAGTTACTGTTCTTAAAATATTTTATTTCATTTGTTCATTAATTCTCTTGTAGTTTATGTAATTCCTTATTTAGTTCCCTCAGTAAACTATTTCTCCATGTTGGAGCCCTTGGGCTTAAAACATCTTTTTTCAAGTAAGGTTGTAGCATAGCTAATAATAATAATAATAATAATAATAATAATAATAGTAATAATAATAATAATAATGATAACAATAATAATAATAATAATGATAATAATAATAATAATCATAATAATAGTAATGATAATGATAATAATAATAATAATAATAATAATAATAATAATAATCATAATAAAAATAATATTAATAATAATAATAATAATGATAATAATAATAATAATAATAATAATAATAATAATATTAATAATTTTGATATTAATAATAATAATAATAATAATAATAATAATAATAATAATAATAATAATAATAATAAGCTACCTCCTTTAAATAGAGATGAAAACAATTATACTATTTTTTTATTTAATTATACAACTTCTTTTCTATTAAACTTATCGTATGCACGCCAGCTCTGGATAATTCCTTTGAATTTATCCGGTAATAAAACTTTTCACACTTACTAATTATCTCAGTAGTGTAACTTTCAGCACACTCAATTAGATAATTATCGCACTAATTAGTTCAAAAGAAGTAAAAAAAAATACTTTTCTCGGTGAGAAAGTTAGCATATGATGCCTCGCGTTTTTCGTTAGTTTTTGGTTTGTATTATTATTATTATTATTATTATTATTATTATTATTATTATTATTGTTATTATTATTATTATTATTAACCTCAGAGTACACACTTTGGTTTATTATTATTATTATTATTATTATTATTATTATTAACCTCAGAGTACAGACTTTGGTTTATTATTATTATTATTATTATTATTATTATTATTATTATTATTATTATTATTATTATTATTATTATTATTAACCTCAGAGTAGAGTTTGGTTTCTTATTATTATTATTAATATTATTATTATTATTATTATTATTATTATTATTATTATTATTATTATTATTATTATTATTATAAAAAATCGAGTTCCCTTCCTAAATGCTGTTAGTATGGACACAAAAAAAGTTGCCATGTAAAAAAAATTAATTATAGTGACTGAAATATTCTGGTTTTAATATAGTCCATTTATTTCATGAAAAAAAAAGATTATGTATTGAGCATAGGAAAATGGTTAACTCTAAGGTACATGAGACGTTATATTAAAGCAATTCATGTAATATGAAACTGTGGAAGAGAATAATAACAGTGGATATG
>NC_090730.1:172173356-172174655 GCF_036898095.1 Palaemon carinicauda
TATTCAAAAGTATTATCTAATGAATAATCCCCCTAAAAAAAAAAATCAATCTACGATGGATATTTAAATAGTCCTAATTTCTGATAGTTAATCGGAATGACTTAGCATTCAAAAGATTATTTCATACCAAGATCAAAGTCTTTCCTTACTATGACAGTTTCAGCTGACTATGGAATGGTACAGATTTATTGTTTTACATAAGTGTATTTTTATAAATATGTGAATGTAGGCCACATATAATAATTTCATTATTAATTAAATTAATTCAAGTGGCTATGTGTATTAAATTAAGAAAGATATTTTGATGTATTTTTAGCATCAAACTATATTAATCTTTATTATTCTTGTATAGATATTCATAAGAAAAACTCATTATTATTATTATTATTATTATTATTATTAATATTATTATTATTATTATTATTAGCCAAGCTACAACCCTAGTTGGAAAAGCAAAATGCTATAAGCCCAAGGGCTCCAACAGGGAAAAATAGCCCCGTGAGGAAAGGAATTAAGGAAATAAATAAATGATGAGAAAAAAATTAACAATACATCATTCAAAAAACAAAATAAATAGATGTAAACAAAGGCAAAAATATTTTAGGCACGTATCTGAAACCCTTGCGTCTCTAACGCTTCCATATTTACAACCTCTTTGGGAGATGACAGCTTCCTGACAAGAAGGACGAGGAAGATGGGAAATCGAATCAGAGGCAAAGCTGAAATAAAATTTTCGTCGCAAGACACGTCAGTTCTCAACGGCTGGATGAAGGGAAGACTCTAAGGTTTGCTCTTTTTATTGCCAGATCTTGTTTTTTTTTTAACTAAATTATGAATAACAATGGTTATTTGAATTATATGCCTCTCAGAAAGATATTGTCGAAGCCTTTTTACTTTTTGGGGGCAGAAAGGGTGTAAAATTTCAAATGTTATGGCTGAAAAAAAAACCCAATTTTAAAAGGGAAACAAACCAAAGAACATCACCTAATTCAAGGTCCCTCACCTAACCTAACATAGGGGCCATTCCTTACATCATCATCTATGGAGGACTAGCTACGTCTTCTTGTGACCCCCTTAGTCTGCCGCCCCCTTTAGACTGCCGTATACTTGGCTTACCCTAAGACTAAGTTTCAACCCTATTTGCTTCCTAACCGGCTTCACTCCTGGCAAGGTAACATGAATATCCAAATATATCGTAAATCATAAAACTTGCTTCATATTATCGTATTTCTGACCAATATAAACAACATCCCCTTAATGAATAGAATTAAGAAATATTAAGAAAGGTGACACCTGTCC
>NC_090730.1:172175155-172177655 GCF_036898095.1 Palaemon carinicauda
ACTTTTGTTAGACCAGAATTTTAATGAATAAACGAAAGGAATCAGCAAAATGATGAAACTTAACGGATGTATTTGTTGTGCTTCATAAAAACAGGAATTAGAAATAAAAAAAATGTTAATCAATAATTGTTAACCTGAAGTTTCACATCTCTAAAAACAATTTATTAATTAAAATTTTGCTAGAAGAAAATTTTAATGAATAAAGGAGAGTCAACAAAATTATGAAACTTAACTGGTGTATTGTTGTGATTTATAAAAAACAGGAATTAGAAATATAGAAAAGTTAATCAATATTTGTTAACCTGAAGTTCTACATCCTTAATAAATAACACCATAAAACTTTTGTTTGACAAGAATTTTAATGAATATAGGAAGCTGGTTACCAATCCTGTTACCCAAAGTCAGTATGTAAAATATGATGGATGGAAACTTTTTTCTGATCGCTCACAGCAAACCAACCTAGTAGAGGATACAGTATTGGTCACTGAAGGATCTCTGAAAGAGCAAGAGGCTAAGTTAAGAGGGTATGGCTACCCAATGGTAAGAGAAGAGCATCTAGAGGCAAGAGAAGTGATGAACGTAGAAGTGGATGGAACACAGAAAAATTAAGATCTAAGACCAGGTATATTTAAGCTTACATGATGGAGGAAGGCATATGGGAAAAAATACACAGGATAGGGGTACATTGGAAAAACCTCATAAAAAATGCTAGCCCCGAATAGGGATAAAGCAGGAAAGTAGGAGAGGAATGTTTGAAAGAGTTGGATGATTAAACAGAATAGGTAAGGCTCGCTTTACACGAGTGGATTTTTTCGTACGGGAATATTTTCGCTCGCGGATTTTTTCTTACTGGAAAATTCTCGCTCGTTAGGAGGCATGCTTTCACACTAGTCAACTTACCATGAGCAGCTTGTAGTTTCTATAAGGCTCGCTTTACACAAGAGGATTTTTATCTTCCGGAAATATTATCGCCCGTTAGCAGGCAATTCTTCACACGCGGTTTCAACCAAGCGCCATTGTAGTTTCTATAAGCCACTACGCTGAGACCACGCAGATTAGCAGTGGAGGTTACTGTCACATCATTCCCGCTCGGAAATTCATTCGCGAGGGCAGCCTGTGAAGGGCCTTAGTGATCTTCATTGATCTGTGATCCGCGTGGACAAAACCGCAGAGAAAACCACACGGACAAAACCACAGAGAAAACCACGCGGCATGAATACGATCTTGTGAATGTATTTAACACTACAAGTGTTTACAGCATATTAGTTATCATTCCTTTCAAGAGTGTATGAATATAAATAAAACCATTCATACTATCTTTATCTATATTTTATCTAGGTATTTATTCATGAAGGTAATAGGGGTGAATGTAGTTCATTAGGACAGGTGTCAGCTTTCTTATAATTTCTTAATTCTATTTCATTAGGGGAATGTTGTTTATATTGGTCAGAAATAAAGTAATATGAAGCAAGTAATATGATTTACGAAATATTATCATATTAATGTTACTTTTCCAGGAGTGAAGCCGGTTAGGGAACAAATAGTGTTGAAACTTGGTTTTAGAGTAAGCTAAGGATACGGCAGTCTAAGGGCTATCGCAGTTTAAGGGGGGTCGCAAGAGGACGTAGCCAGTCCCATGTAGATAATGAGGTAAGGATATGACTCCTATGTTAGGTTAGGTGAGGAACCTGAAGTTAGATGATGTTCTTGTGTTTATTTCTTTTTTTTTCTGTCATAACATTTGAAATTTTACACCCTTTATATCCCAACCAACTACAAAGACTCCGATAATAGTATTTTGAGAGGAATATAATTCAAATAACAATTGTTATTTATAATTTAGTTAAAAAAACAAGATCTGGCAATCAAAAGAGCACAAGTCTTAGAGACTTCCCTTCACACAGCCGTTGAGAACTGACGTGTCTCGCGAAGAAAATTGTATTTCAGCTTTGCCTCTGATTCGATTTCCCATCTTCCTCGTCCTTCTTGTCAGGAAGCTGTCATCTCCCAAAGAGGTTGTAAATATGGAAGCGTTAGAGACGCAAGGGTTTCAGATACGTGTCTAAAATATTTTTGCCTTTGTTTACATCTATTTATTTTGTCTTTGGAATGATGTATTGTTAATTTTTTTCTCATCATCTATTTATTTTCTTAATTCCTTTCCTCACGGGGCTATTTTTCCCTGTTGGAGCCCTTGGGCTTATAGAGATTTGCTTTTCCAACTAGGGTTATAGCTTGGATAATAATAATAATAATAATAATAATAATAATAATAATAATAATAATAATAATAATAATGAGTTTTCCTTATGAATATCTATACAAGAATGATAAAGATTAATATAGTTTGATGCTAAAAATACATCCATATATCCTTCTTAATTTTATACACATAACCACTTGAATTCATTTAATTAATAATGAAATTATTATATGTGGCCTACAATCACATATTTATAAAAATACACTTATATAAAACAGTAAATCTGTACCATTCTAT
>NC_090730.1:172190155-172192026 GCF_036898095.1 Palaemon carinicauda
AAAACAGACTAATTAACTCTTATCTTCAATACTAGGAACTAGACTCTTAAGATCCACGATTATATATTTTCAGAAAATCAACTAACGAATGAATCATCTGTCACTATCTTTATATTATCAAGATTTTCCCAGTGTGGCCTTACCAACTCCTACATACAAAGAAGTAATTATGAGGAAAACAAACTAATTAACGTCCCATTTTTTATATTTCTTAACCTGATTATCAACGCCGTTCCAGACACTGAATTATGAACCAAGCCAAACCACTCGTCTTCACCGATGTAACCTAATTATATTCCTTCAGAGATTTAGATGTCTTAAAGAGAATCCGGAAGATGATTATTTCAAGTCTCAGAAATGAAATTTAAAGACATATTCTTCATATCACATTTTCAATAGGTTGTTTTTGCGGCAGTTTTTTTTTTTCTAGATTTTACTCTACCACAGTTTTTTGGATAAACATTATTTTACAGATCTATTGATTATTATTGTCATAGTTTACTTGAGAGAGATTTTCAATAAAAAAATTTCACAAGAATTCTTATCTCATTTATATATTTTGTCCTATACATCAACTTATCCCAATCAATATTTACTTGAACATTACATACCATATTATTTTTGCAGTAGTTTAAAACACAAATTTATGTACATATCATTTATTATTTTTTGCAGTAGTTGAACAAAAAGATAATGTATGTTTATACCGTATCATATATTATTTTTGCTGTAGTTAAATAAAATAGCAGCATTTATAAACATATCATATAATATTTTTGCAATAGTTGAACGAAAACAGAATCTATTTATATACTGTAACATATATTATTTTTGCCGTAGGTTGAATTGTACCGAAATTCAACTTTCCCAGCATCAGTTTTCCCATTAAGGCCTCCGACAGTCAGAGAGTTTGGGGCAAAGGATAGTAACGAGGCAATTGATGTGCCCGGGACGGCCATGAAACATTCATGAACCGGGCCACTGTCTGGATGCAAAGGTAGAGACTGACTGCGTTTGCATATATTACTTACCGCCCAGCACTTCGCCAACACAAATTTCTCTCCCGTCCGAAATGATATTTTCGATTTATATGAAAATGGGTTTGATGGATTTATTGTTATGTGTTATTATTTTATGAGGATAGATTAATTATGTTCTTAATGTATCTATAAAGAACCACAGAGAGAGAGAGAGAGAGAGAGAGAGAGAGAGAGAGATGAGAGAGAGAGAGAGAGAGAGAGAGAGAGTGAGAGTGAGAGAGAGAGAGAATATTACTTTAAAACAATAGGTTATATATGTTCTTACATGTAAATTTTTTTTATAAAGAACCAGAGAGAGAGAGAGAGAGAGAGAGAGAGAGAGAGGAGAGAGAGAGAGAGATGAGAGAGAGAGAGAGACTATATATTCTTACCTGTAAAATGTTTCTAGAAAGAACCAGAGAGAGAGAGATAGAGAGAGTGAGAGAGAGAGAAAGAGAGACTGTATGCTCTTACTTGTATAATGTTCGCATATTAGAACCAGTGGAGAGAGAGAGAGAGAGAGAGAGAGAGAGAGAGAGAGAGAGAGAGAAGCGGTGGTGGTGGAAATGGATGTTGGCTGTGATCACAATATCGGTAAATAACCAAAATGATGGTATCCTTAAAATTCAGCAAAAAATTCCCTGTATGACAATAAGCAGAGAGAGAGAGAGAGAGAGAGAGAGAGAGAGAGAGAGAGAGAGAGAGAGAGAGAGAGTTTTATTCCCTCAAATCCCCAGTTTATTCTCTGTCTCGGCGCAATTATTTGAAAATATTCAACCCTAATTAGCCGGAAAAGCTTCAAAAAGAATCTAATTTGGTCTTAATTGCCGTTTTCCCGTCGACGTTTTTCTA
>NC_090730.1:172202526-172205026 GCF_036898095.1 Palaemon carinicauda
GTGGCTAAAATAGTTCGCTATATAGGAAGAGTGTTCTTAACCATAACATTGCTATTTCAATGCTTATCTGAAGGTTGCTTATTTCCATAGATTGCCCTGATTGATAGAATGTAAACTAGTAAATGGAATCATGTTAATTGTCAATTGATAATCAAAATATATGCACACTATTCTATCGAATTTCTCTTCCTCTTGTTTGCTAAAGACTTTATAGTTTATATAAAAAATATTTATTTTGATGTTGTTGCTGTTTTTAAAGTGATTTATTTTACCTTGTTTCCTTTCCTCACTGGACTATTTTCCTTGTTGGGGCCGATGGGCTTATAGCGTTCTGCTTTTTCAACTAGGGTTGTAGCTTAGCGAATAATATATATATATATATATATATATATATATATATATATATATATATATATATATATATATATATATATATATATATATATATATATATCAAATTCATGCTTAAGATATCAAATAATACGTAACCCACTGAAGTCCAGTATTCTCCTGATCGATCAGGTTTCTGAGAAATACCTTGACATTTATTGTCTTTAATATTCGGAAGCTTCCATGACCTTATCCATTGCAAGCAGTATTATGACCTAAAATAGAAAAAAAAGATAAAAAATAAAATATATAATGCTGTCTGAGAACGCCCAATACTTCTTTAATAATACAAGATCATTATTTCTTAAGGATTTTGTTACCAACACAGCCTTATAAAAAGGGATTCTGCTTAGTTTGAAATTTTGCTTTGTTGTTGAAGAGAAAGGATCTCGATTTAATTTTTAGCTTATTTTTGCTCTCAGAAGGTTTTATGTTATTTATTTTTTTTTTCTATTTCGTGCTGGGATTCTTTATCTATTTGGGTCAATTAGTTGGTAATATAGAGATTTTCCAGCAAGTATACAACCCGAGTTTTAATTATAATAATAATAATGATAACAACAACAACAACAACAACAACAACAATAATAATAATAATAATGATAATAATAATTATAATAATAATATTTAAAATGTCTTAATTTCTAATAGTTAATTGGAATGAGTTAGCATTCAAAAGATTATTGTTTGCCAAGATCAAAGTCTTTCCTTACTATGAAAGTTTCAGCTGACCATAGAATGGTACAGATTTATTGTTTTATATAAGTGCAATTTTATAAATATGTGTTTGTAGGCCATATATAATAAATACATTATTAATTAAATTAATTCAAGTGGTTGTGTGTATTAAATCAAGAAAGATATATGGATGTATTTTTAACATCAAACTATATTAATTTTTATTATTCTTGTATAGATATTCATAAAAAAAACTCAATTTTATTATTATTATTATTATCATTATTATTATTATTATTATTATTATTATTATTATCAATACTACTACTAGCCAAGCTACAACCCTAGTTGGAAAAGCAAAATGCTCTAAGCCCAAGGGCTCCAACAGGGTAAAATAGCCCCATGAGGAAAGGAATTAAGAAAATAAATAAATTATGAGAAAAAAAATTAACAATACATCATTCTAAAAACAAAATAAATAGATGTAAACAAAGGCAAAAATTTTTAGGCACGTATCTGAAACCCTTGCGCCTCTAACGCGTCCATATTTACAACCTCTTTGGGAGATGACAGCTTCCTGACAAGAAGGACGAGGAAAATGGGAAATCGAATCAGAGGCAAAGCTGAAACACTATTTTCGTCACAAGACACGTCAGTTCTCAACGGCTGGATGAAGGGAAGTCTCTAAGGTTTATGCTCTTTTGATTGCCAGATGTTTTTCAACTAAATTATGAATAACAATGGTTATTTGAATTATATGCTTCTCAGAAAGATATTGTCGAAGCCTTTGTACTTTTTTGGGGTAGAAAGGGTGTAAAATTTCAAATTTTATGGCTGAAATAATCAAATTTTAAAAGAGAAACAAACCAAAGAACATCACCTAATTTAAGGTTACTCACCTAATCTAACATAGGAGCCATTCCTTACATCATCATCTATGGGGGACTAGCTACGTCCTCTTGCGACCCCCTTAGTCTGCCGCCCACTTTAGACTGCCGTATCCTTGGCTTACCCTAAGACTAAGTTTCAACCCTATTTGCTTCCTAGCCAGCTTCACTCCTGGCAAGGTAACATGAATATCCTAGTATATCGTAAATCATAAAACTTGCTTTATATTATCGTATTTCTGACCAATATAAACAACATTCCCTTAATGAATAGAATTAAGAAATATTAATAAAGGTGACACCTGTCCCAACGAACCACAATCACCCACTATTAACTTCACCCGCTATTAACTTCACCCGCTAAAGTATATTTATATTCACACACACTTAAAAGGAAAAATAATTTATATACTGTAAACACTGGTAGTATTCAATTCCTTCAGTGCCAATTCACACCAGCAGATTGATGCGGTGTGGTTTTCTCAGCACTTTTATCCGCACGGATTAAAGACCAATGAACATCGATGGGGCCCTTCATACGGTTC
>NC_090730.1:172210026-172212526 GCF_036898095.1 Palaemon carinicauda
AGCAAATAAGTAAGAGAGAGAGAGAGAGAGAGAGAGAGAGAGAGAGAGAGAGAGAGAGAGAGTAGTCTCAAAAGCTGATACTATATTATTATTATTATTATTATTATTGTTATTATTATTATTATTATCATTATAATTATTATTATTATTATTATTATTATTATTATTTTCATTATTATTACTTTATTATTACTATCATGGACAGACCCTGTATTATTATTATTATTATTATTATTATTATTATTATTATTATTATAATTATTATTATTATTATTATTATTACTACCTCTTTGGGAGTAGACTTTCTTTTACATATGTTTTCTTAAAGATTATAGCAGCCTCATTAGCATTGATTTTATAATTTCTCTTCTCATTAGAGCCATTCAGAAGCTAAATAGATAAACTACAAGAAAAATATAAAATATTTTGAGATCAGTAACATTTGAATACACCTCTCACCTCTCTCTCTCTCTCTCTCTCTCTCTCTCTCTCTCTCTCTCTCTCTCTCATCAAACAGTCACTCACCTATTTGCTGCTAACAATGGATGCTTACTGTATCAATCAGTTCGTCAATCAGTTACGGTTCTGGCAAGGTAAACCGGAGTTCGAATCTAAAGCCTCGTCTCCTTATTGGCGATAGGTGGTGCATGAAAACGCGTACAATACATTGTCTGCTTTGACCTTCTGTGTTCCAATATAGATTAAGACCTTCTCTCTCTCTCTCTCTCTCTCTCTCTCTCTCTCTCTCTCTCTCTCGTGGAAATTGCCTTTATATTTCCATATCTATACATATCTTTTATTCGTTAAAAAATACAATCACGTCCTTCCTTCTTTTTAATGTATTGCATTTGTATGGATGTGTGTTGGTCACATAAAGAAAATTCCTACGTCCTCTCTTTTTCTATCTTTTTATTATTATTATTATTATTATTATTATTATTATTATTATTATTATTATTATTATTATTATTATGGTTATTGATATTATTATTATTACTAGCCCATCTACAACCCTAGTTGGAAAAGCAAGATGCTATAAGCCCAAGGGCTCCAACAGGGAAAAATAGCCCAGTGAGGAAAGGAAATAAGGAAATAAATAAATGATGATAACAAATTAACAATAAAACATTCTATTAACAGTAACAACGTCAAAAACAGATACGTCATATATAAACTATAAAAAGACTCATGTCAGCCTGGTCAACATAAAAACATTTGTTCCAACTTTGAACTATTGAAGTTCTACCGATTCAACTAGCCGATTAGGAAGATCATTCCACAACTTAGTAACAGCTAGAATAAAACTTCTAGAATATTGTGTAGTATTGAGCCTCGTGATGGAGAAGGCCTGGCTATTAAAATTAACTGCCTGCCTAGTATTAAGAACAGGATAGAATTGTCCAGGGAGATCTGAATGTAAAGGATGGTCAGAGTTATGAAAAATCTTATGCAACATGCATCCAACTTCAATATAATATATATTTTTAGCAATATAATGAACTATACATAAAATGGCAGACTACTCTTTATCGTCTCCGCATTGGTCACACTCGGTTAACACAAGTTTCTGATGACTGTATAAAACTAGACATATTGCGACAACTGCTTAGTACTTCTAACAGTGAGGTACTCTTTGACCAAAATGCCCTACTTTCAGCATATTAAGAAATAGATCTCTGTACGAGGCTCGAGGTGAGGAAGGCGTGTTCATCCTTGCCAAGATTCTTGAACATGATGTGTCGCACTATGCCAGAGGTATTTTTAGAGCTATAACAGAAGTAGATCTTCTGGAAGCTGTTTAACTTTTATAAGGACATTCTAGCATTTTATTGTTTTAAATTGACTTGCCTTTTATTCTTTATAACAAATAATACCGGCTTCAATGACCTCAGATATCCCGATGAAAGAAATCTCCAAATTAATCACTTAATCTTCATTCGAAATTCGTACTTAAATCCACAAGATCGAGACCTAAAGTCATGGAGCTGAAAGTCAGATATATTTCGCTAGTCAGGAAGTCTATTCAGGCTGGAGCTCAGCTCTTGAATATATGTATTTTTGGGAAAAGCCAAACATCGCTTTTGAAAGCAACTTCCAGGAACCACATTTCTATCTATAGAAGCGAATTCGGGAGAGATCGCGAATTCTATAAGTTAGGCAGTGTTCCTTACACAGCATATTTCTGAAGCTGTCAACAAAAATTCCGTTGATTACATAAAGTTTTGAATCTCTGAGGAAAATGTATCTTGGAGGTAGAATATTTGCGCTTTTTTTGTTTACTTATAGCCGCTACAGGCTTTATTTCATAATGATATGAAAGGTGTGTTTTAATGTTGTTATTGTTCCTAAAGAATTTTCTATCAAGTGTTCAGTACTTCCCAAATAGCTTATTTATTTCCCTATTTTATTTCCTCACCGGGCTGTTTTCCGTGTTGGGGAACTTATATATGTATATATATATATATATATATATATAAAATATGTATATACACACACGCAC
>NC_090730.1:172217526-172229313 GCF_036898095.1 Palaemon carinicauda
TAGCGTTCTATAAGGCAGTAATTCCCTCGGATTATAACGTTCTATAAGGCAGTAGGCCTAATTTCCTCGGATTATCACCTTCTTTAAGGCAGTAATTCCCTCGGATTATCACGTTCTATAAGGCAGTAATTTCCTCGGATTATCGCCTTCTGTAAGGCAGTAATTCCCTCGGATTATCACGTTTTATAAGGCAGTAATTTCCTCGGATTATCACGTTCTGTAAGGCAGTAATTCCCTCGGATTATCACGTTCTATAAGGCAGTAATTTCTTCGGATTATCACGTTCTATAAGGCAGTAATTCCCTCGGATTATCACGTTCTATAAGGCAGTAATTCCCTCGGATTATCACGTTCTATAAGGCAGTAATTCCCTCGGATTATCACGTTCTATAAGGCAGTAATTCCCTCGGATTATCACGTTCTATAAGGCAATAATTCCCTCGGATTATCACGTTCTATAAGGCAGTAATTCCCTCGGATTATCACGTTCTATAAGGCAGTAATTCCCTCGGATTATCACGTTCTATAAGGCAGTAATTCCCTCGGATTATCACGTTCTATAAGGCAGTAATTTCCTCGAATTATCACGTTCTATAAGGCAGTAATTCCCTCGGATTATCACGTTCTATAAGGCAGTAATTTCCTCTGATTATCACGTTCTATAAGGCAGTAATTCCCTCGGATTATCACGTTCTATAAGGCAGTAATTTCTTCGGATTATCACGTTCTATAAGGCAGTAATTTCTTCGGATGATAGTGTTCTATAAGGCAGTAATTTCTTCGGATTATAGTGTTCTATAAGGCACTAATTTCCTCGGATTATCACGTCCTATAAGGCAATAATTCCCTCGGATTATAACGTTCTATAAGGCACTAATTTCCTCGGATTATCACGTCCTATAAGGCAGTAATTCCCTCGGATTATCACGTCCTATAAGGCAGTAATTCCCTCGGATTATCACGTTCTATAAGGCAGTAATTTCCTCGGATTATCACGTTCTATAAGGCAGTAATTCCCTCGGATTATCACGTTCTATAAGGCAGTAATTTCCTCGGATTATCACGTTTTATAAGGCAGTAAATCCCTCGGATTATCACGTTCTATAAGGCAGTAATTTACTCGGATTATCCCGTTCTAAAAGGCAGTAATACCCTCGGATTATCACGTTCTAAATGCAGTAATTTCCTCGGATTATCACGTTCTATAAGGCAGTAATTTCCTCGGATTATCACGTTCTATAAGGCAGTAATTCCCTCGGATTATCACGTTCTATAAGGCAGTAATTCCCTCGGATTATCACGTTCTATAAGGCAGTAATTCCCTCGGATTATCACGTTCTATAAGGCAGTAATTCCCTCGGATTATCGCGTTCTATAAGGCAGTTATTTCATCGGATGATAGTGTTCTATAAGGCAGTAATTTCCTCAGATTATACGTTCTATAAGGCAGTAATTCCCTCGGATTATAACGTTCTAAAAGGCAGTAATTTCCTCGGATTATCACGTTCTATAAGGCAGTAATTCCCTCGGATTATCACGTTCTATAAGGCAGTAATTTCCTCGGATTATCACGTTCTATAAGGCAGTAATTCCCTCGGATTATCACGTTCTATAAGGCAGTAATTCCCTCGGATTATCACGTTCTATAAGGCAGTAATTCCCTCGGATTATCACGTTCTATAAGGCAGTAATTCCCTCGGATTATCACGTTCTATAAGGCAGTAATTCCCTCGGATTATCACATTCTATAAGGCAATAATTCCCTCGGATTATCACGTTCTATAAGGCGGTAATTCCCTCGGATTATCACGTTCTATAAGGCAGTAATTCCCTCGGATTATCACGTTCTATAAGGCAGTAATTCCCTCGGATTATAGTGTTCTATAAGGCAGTAATTTCTTCGGATGATAGTGTTCTATAAGGCAGTAATTTCTTCGGATTATAGTGTTCTTTAAGGCAGTAATTTCCTGGATTATAGCGTTCTATAAGGCAGTAATTTCCTCGGATTATAGCGTTCTATAAGGCAGTAATTTCCTCGGATTTTATGTTTTATAAGGCAGTAATTCCCTCGGATTATAGCGTTCTATAAGGCAGTAATTTCCTTGGATTATAGCGTTCTATAAGGCAGTAATTCCCTCGGATTATAACGTTCTATAAGGCAGTAGGCCTAATTCCTCGGATTATCACCTTCTATAAGGCAGTAATTCCCTCGGATTATCACGTTCTATAAGGCAGTAATTTCCTCGGATTATCACCTTCTGTAAGGCAGTAATTCCCTCGGATTATCACGTTTTATAAGGCAGTAATTTCCTCGGATTATCACGTTCTCTAAGGCAGTAATTCCCTCGGATTATCACGTTCTATAAGGCAGTAATTTCTTCGGATTATCACGTTCTATAAGGCAGTAATTCCCTCGGATTATCACGTTCTATAAGGCAGTAATTCCCTCGGATTATCACGTTCTATAAGGCAGTAATTCCCTCGGATTATCACGTTCTATAAGGCAGTAATTCCCTCGGATTATCACGTTCTATAAGGCAATAATTCCCTCGGATTATCACGTTCTATATGGCAGTAATTCCCTCGGATTATCACGTTCTATAAGGCAGTAATTCCCTCGGATTATCACGTTCTATACGGCAGTAATTCCCTCGGATTATCACGTTCTATAAGGCAGTAATTTCCTCGGATTATCACGTTCTATAAGGCAGTAATTCCCTCGGATTATCACGTTCTATAAGGCAGTAATTTCCTCGGATTATCACGTTCTATAAGGCAGTAATTCCCTCGGATTATCACGTTCTATAAGGCAGTAATTTCTCGGATTATCACGTTCTATAAGGCAGTAATTTCTTCGGATTATAGTGTTCTATAAGGCAGTAATTTCTCGGATTATAGTGTTCTATAAGGCAGTAATTTCCTCGGATTATAGCGTTCTATAAGGCAGTAATTCCCTCGGATTATAACGTTCTATAAGGCAGTAATTTCCTCGGATTATCACGTCTATAAGGCAGTAATTCCCTCGGATTATAACGTTCTATAAGGCAGTAATTTCCTCGGATTATCACGTTCTATAAGGCAGTAATTCCCTCGGATTATCACGTTCTATAAGGCAGTAATTTCCTCGGATTATCACGTTCTATAAGGCAGTAATTCCCTCGGATTATCACGTTCTATAAGGCAGTAATTTCCTCGGATTATCACGTTCTATAAGGCAGTAATTCCTCGGATTATCACGTTCTATAAGGCAGTAATTTCCCTCGGATTATCACGTTTTATAAGGCAGTAATCCCTCGGATTATCACGTTCTATAAGGCAGTAATTTCCTCGGATTATCACGTTCTATAAGGCAGTAATTCCCTCGGATTATCACGTTCTATAAGGCAGTAATTCCCTCGGATTATCACGTTCTATAAGGCAGTAATTCCCTCGGATTATCACGTTCTATAAGGCAGTAATTCCCTCGGATTATCACGTTCTATAAGGCAGTAATTCCTCGGATTATCGCGTTCTATAAGGCAGTAATTCCCTCGGATTATCACGTTCTATAAGGCAGTAATTCCCTCGGATTATCACGTTCTATAAGGCAGTAATTCCCTCGGATTATCACGTTCTATAAGGCAGTAATTCCCTCGGATTATCACGTTCTATAAGGCAGTAATTTCCTCGGATTATCACGTTCTATAAGGCAGTAATTCCCTCGGATTATCGCGTTCTATAAGGCAGTAATTTCCTCGGATTATCACGTTCTATAAGGCAGTAATTCCCTCGGATTATCGCGTTCTATAAGGCAGTAATTTCCTCGGATTATCACGTTCTATAAGGCAGTAATTCCCTCGGATTATCGCGTTCTATAAGGCAGTAATTTCCTCGGATTATCACGTTCTATAAGGCAGTAATTTCCTCGGATTATCACGTTCTATAAGGCAGTAATTCCTTCGGATTATCACGTTCTATAAGGCAGTAATTCCCTCGGATATAGTGTTCTATAAGGCAGTAATTTCTCGGATTATACGTTCTATAAGGCAGTAATTTCCTCGGATTATAGCGTTCTATAAGGCAGTAATTTCATCGGATTATAACGTTCTATAAGGCAGTAATTTCCTCGGATTATACGTTCTATAAGGCAGTAATTTCCTCGGATTATCACGTTCTATAAGGCAGTAATTCCCTCGGATTATCACGTTCTATAAGGCAGTAATTTCCTCGGATTATCACGTTCTATAAGGCAGTAATTCCCTCGGATTATCACGTTCTATAAGGCAGTAATTCCCTCGGATTATCACGTTCTATAAGGCAGTAATTCCCTCGGATTATCACGTTCTATAAGGCAGTAATTCCCTCGGATTATCACGTTCTATAAGGCAGTAATTCCCTCGGATTATCACGTTCTATAAGGCAGTAATTCCCTCGGATTATCACGTTCTATAAGGCAGTAATTCCCTCGGATTATCACGTTCTATAAGGCAGTAATTTCCCTCGGATTATACGTTCTATAAGGCAGTAATTCCCTCGGATTATACGTTCTATAAGGCAGTAATTTCTCGGATGATAGTGTTCTATAAGGCAGTAATTTCCCTCGGATTATAGTGTTCTATAAGGCAGTAATTTCCTCGGATTATAGCGTTCTATAAGGCAGTAATTTCCTCGGATTATACGTTCTATAAGGCAGTAATTCCTCGGATTATGTTCTATAAGGCAGTAATTTCCCTCGGATTATACGTTCTATAAGGCAGTAATTCCTTGGATTATAGCGTTCTATAAGGCAGTAATTCCCTCGGATTATCACGTTCTATAAGGCAGTAATTCCTCGGATTATCACGTTCTATAAGGCAGTAATTCCCTCGGATTATCACGTTCTATAAGGCAGTAATTTCCCTCGGATTATCACGTTCTATAAGGCAGTAATTCCCTCGGATTATCACGTTCTATAAGGCAGTAATTTCCTCGGATTATCACGTTCTATAAGGCAGTAATTCCCTCGGATTATCACGTTCTATAAGGCAGTAATTTCCCTCGGATTATCACGTTCTATAAGGCAGTAATTCCCTCGGATTATCACGTTCTATAAGGCAGTAATTCCCTCGGATTATCACGTTCTATAAGGCAGTAATTTCCCTCGGATTATCACGTTCTATAAGGCAGTAATTCCCTCGGATTATCACGTTCTATAAGGCAGTAATTCCCTCGGATTATCACGTTCTATAAGGCAGTAATTCCCTCGGATTATCACGTTCTATAAGGCAGTAATTCCCTCGGATTATCACGTTCTATAAGGCAGTAATTTCCCTCGGATTATCACGTTCTATAAGGCAGTAATTCCCTCGGATTATCACGTTCTATAAGGCAGTAATTCCCTCGGATTATCACGTTCTATAAGGCAGTAATTCCTCGGATTATCACGTTCTATAAGGCAGTAATTCCCTCGGATTATCACGTTCTATAAGGCAGTAATTTCTCGGATTATCACGTTCTATAAGGCAGTAATTCCCTCGGATTATAGTGTTCTATAAGGCAGTAATTTCTTCGGATTATACGTTCTATAAGGCAGTAATTTCCTCGGATTATAGCGTTCTATAAGGCAGTAATTCCCTCGGATTATAACGTTCTATAAGGCAGTAATTTCCTCGGATTATCACGTTCTATAAGGCAGTAATTCCCTCGGATTATAACGTTCTATAAGGCAGTAATTTCCTCGGATTATCACGTTCTATAAGGCAGTAATTCCCTCGGATTATCACGTTCTATAAGGGCAGTAATTTCCTCGGATTATCACGTTCTATAAGGCAGTAATTCCCTCGGATTATCACGTTCTATAAGGCAGTAATTTCCTCGGATTATCACGTTCTATAAGGCAGTAATTCCTCGGATTATCACGTTCTATAAGGCAGTAATTTCCTCGGATTATCACGTTTCTATAAGGCAGTAATTCCCTCGGATTATCACGTTCTATAAGGCAGTAATTTCCTCGGATTATCACGTTCTATAAGGCAGTAATTCCCTCGGATTATCACGTTCTATAAGGCAGTAATTCCCTCGGATTATCACGTTCTATAAGGCAGTAATTCCCTCGGATTATCACGTTCTATAAGGCAGTAATTCCCTCGGATTATCACGTTCTATAAGGCAGTAATTCCTCGGATTATCACGTTCTATAAGGCAGTAATTCCCTCGGATTATCACGTTCTATAAGGCAGTAATTCCCTCGGATTATCACGTTCTATAAGGCAGTAATTTCCTCGGATTATCACGTTCTATAAGGCAGTAATTCCTCGGATTATCGCGTTCTATAAGGCAGTAATTTCCTCGGATTATCACGTTCTATAAGGCAGTAATTCCCTCGGATTATCGCGTTCTATAAGGCAGTAATTCTCGGATTATCACGTTCTATAAGGCAGTAATTCCCTCGGATTATCACGTTCTATAAGGCAGTAATTTCCTCGGATTATCACGTTCTATAAGGCAGTAATTCCCTCGGATTATCACGTTCTATAAGGCAGTAATTTCCTCGGATTATCACGTTCTATAAGGCAGTAATTTCCTCGGATTATCACGTTCTATAAGGCAGTAATTCCTTCGGATTATCACGTTCTATAAGGCAGTAATTCCCTCGGATTATAGTGTTCTATAAGGCAGTAATTTCTCGGATTATAACGTTCTATAAGGCAGTAATTTCCTCGGATTATAGCGTTCTATAAGGCAGTAATTTCTCGGATTATAACGTTCTATAAGGCAGTAATTTCCTCGGATTATAGCGTTCTATAAGGCAGTAATTTCCTCGGATTATCACGTTCTATAAGGCAGTAATTCCCTCGGATTATCACGTTCTATAAGGCAGTAATTCCTCGGATTATCACGTTCTATAAGGCAGTAATTCCCTCGGATTATCACGTTCTATAAGGCAGTAATTCCCTCGGATTATCACGTTCTATAAGGCAGTAATTCCCTCGGATTATCATGTTCTATAAGGCAGTAATTCCCTCGGATTATCACGTTCTATAAGGCAGTAATTCCCTCGGATTATCACGTTCTATAAGGCAGTAATTTCTTCGGATGATAGTGTTCTATAAGGCAGTAATTTCCTCGGATTATAGCGTTCTATAAGGCAGTAATTTCCTCGGATTATAGCGTTCTATAAGGCTGTAATTCCCTCGGATTATAGCGTTCTATAAGGCAGTAATTTCCTCGGATTTTAGTGTTCTATAAGGCAGTAATTTCCCTCGGATTATAGCGTTCTATAAGGCGGTAATTCCCTCGGATTATCGCGTTCTATAAGGCAGTAATTTCCTCGGATTATCACGTTCTATAAGGCAGTAATTCCCTCGGATTATCACGTTCTATAAGGCAGTAATTTCCTCGGATTATCACGTTCTATAAGGCAGTAATTCCCTCGGATTATCACGTTCTATAAGGCAGTAATTCCCTCGGATTATCACGTTCTATAAGGCAGTAATTCCCTCGGATTATCACGTTCTATAAGGCAGTAATTCCCTCGGATTATCACGTTCTATAAGGCAGTAATTTCTTCGGATTATCACGTTTCTATAAGGCAGTAATTCCCCCGGATTATCACGTTCTATAAGGCAGTAATTCCCTCGGATTATCACGTTCTATAAGGCAGTAATTCCCTCGGATTATCACGTTCTATAAGGCAGTAATTCCCTCGGATTATGCGTTCTATAAGGCAGTAATTTCCTCGGATTATCACGTTCTATAAGGCAGTAATTTCCTCGGATTATCATGTTCTATAAGGCAGTAATTTCCTCGGATTATCACGTTCTATAAGGCAGTAATTCCCTCGGATTATCACGTTCTATAAGGCAGTAATTCCCTCGGATTATCACGTTCTATAAGGCAGTAATTCTCTCGGATTATCACGTTCTATAAGGCAGTAATTTCTCGGATTATCACGTTCTATAAGGCAGTAATTTCCCTCGGATTATAGCGTTCTATAAGGCAG
The DNA here is from genome assembly GCF_036898095.1 of Palaemon carinicauda. Taxonomy (NCBI): domain Eukaryota; kingdom Metazoa; phylum Arthropoda; class Malacostraca; order Decapoda; family Palaemonidae; genus Palaemon; species Palaemon carinicauda. The sequence continues at coordinate 172,225,487 of NC_090730.1, forward strand.
TAATTTCTTCGGATTATACGTTCTATAAGGCAGTAATTTCCTCGGATTATACGTTCTATAAGGCAGTAATTCCCTCGGATTATCACGTTCTATAAGGCAGTAATTCCCTCGGATTATCACGTTCTATAAGGCAGTAATTCCCTCGGATTATCACGTTCTATAAGGCAGTAATTCCCTCGGATTATAGTGTTCTATAAGGCAGTAATTTCTTCGGATTGATAGTGTTCTATAAGGCAGTAATTTCTTCGGATATAGTGTTCTATAAGGCAGTAATTTCTTCGGATTATACGTTCTATAAGGCAGTAATTTCCTCGGATTATACGTTCTATAAGGCAGTAATTCCCTCGGATTATCACGTTCTATAAGGCAGTAATTCCCTCGGATTATCACGTTCTATAAGGCAGTAATTCCCTCGGATTATCACGTTCTATAAGGCAGTAATTCCCTCGGATTATCACGTTCTATAAGGCAGTAATTCCCTCGGATTATCACGTTCTATAAGGCAGTAATTCCCTCGGATTATCACGTTCTATAAGGCAGTAATTTCCTCGGATTATCACGTTCTATAAGGCAGTAATTCCCTCGGATTATCGCGTTCTATAAGGCAGTAATTTCCTCGGATTATCACGTTCTATAAGGCAGTAATTCCCTCGGATTATCACGTTCTATAAGGCAGTAATTTCCTCGGATTATCACGTTCTATAAGGCAGTAATTCCCTCGGATTATCACGTTCTATAAGGCAGTAATTCCCTCGGATTATCACGTTCTATAAGGCAGTAATTTCTTCGGATTATCACGTTTTATAAGGCAGTAATTCCCCCGGACTATCACGTTCTATAAGGCAGTAATTCCCTCGGATTATCACGTTCTATAAGGCAGTAATTCCCTCGGATTATCACGTTCTATAAGGCAGTAATTCCCTCGGATTATTGCGTTCTATAAGGCAGTAATTTCCTCGGATTATCACGTTCTATAAGGCAGTAATTTCCTCGGATTATCATGTTCTATAAGGCAGTAATTTCCTCGGATTATCACGTTCTATAAGGCAGTAATTCCCTCGGATTATCACGTTCTATAAGGCAGTAATTCCCTCGGATTATCACGTTCTATAAGGCAGTAATTCTCTCGGATTATCACGTTCTATAAGGCAGTAATTTCTTCGGATTATCACGTTCTATAAGGCTGTAATTTCTTCAGATGATAGTGTTCTATAAGGCAGTAATTTCTTCGGATTATAGTGTTCTATAAGGCAGTAATTTCCTCGGATGATAGTGTTCTATAAGGCAGTAATTCCCTCGGATTATCACGTTCTATAAGGCAGTAATTTCCTCGGATTATCACGTTCTATAAGGCAGTAATTCCCTCGGATTATCACGTTCTATAAGGCAGTAATTCCCTCGGATTATCACGTTCTATAAGGCAGTAATTCTCTCGGATTATCACGTTCTATAAGGCAGTAATTTCTTCGGATTATCACGTTCTATAAGGCAGTAATTTCTTCAGATGATAGTGTTCTATAAGGCAGTAATTTCTTCGGATTATAGTGTTCTATAAGGCAGTAATTTCCTCGGATGATAGTGTTCTATAAGGCAGTAATTCCCTCGGATTATCACGTTCTATAAGGCAGTAATTCCCTCGGATTATCACGTTCTATAAGGCAGTAATTCTCTCGGATTATCACGTTCTATAAGGCAGTAATTTCTTCGGATTATCACGTTCTATAAGGCAGTAATTTCTTCAGATGATAGTGTTCTATAAGGCAGTAATTTCTTCGGATTATCACGTTCTATAAGGCAGTAATTTCCTCGGATGATAGTGTTCTATAAGGCAGTAATTCCCTCGGATTATCACGTTCTATAAGGCAGTAATTTCCTCGGATTATCACGTTCTATAAGGCAGTAATTCCCTCGGATTATCACGTTCTATAAGGCAGTAATTCCCTCGGATTATCACGTTCTATAAGGCAGTAATTTCTTCGGATTATCACGTTTTATAAGGCAGTAATTCCCCCGGACTATCACGTTCTATAAGGCAGTAATTCCCTCGGATTATCACGTTCTATAAGGCAGTAATTCCCTCGGATTATCACGTTCTATAAGGCAGTAATTCCCTCGGATTATCACGTTCTATAAGGCAGTAATTCCCTCGGATTATCACGTTCTATAAGGCAGTAATTCCCCCGGACTATCACGTTCTATAAGGCAGTAATTCCCTCGGATTATCTCGTTCTATAAGGCAGTAATTCCCTCGGATTATCACGTTCTATAAGGCAGTAATTCCCTCGGATTATCACGTTCTATAAGGCAGTAATTCCCTCGGATTATCACGTTCTATAAGGCAGTAATTCCCTCGGATTATCGCGTTCTATAAGGCAGTTATTTCATCGGATCATAGTGTTCTATAAAGCAGTAATTTCCTCGGATTATAGCGTTCTATAAGGCAGTAATTCCCTCGGATTATAACGTTCTATAAGGCAGTAATTTCCTCGGATTATCACGTTCTATAAGGCAGTAATTCCTTCGGATTATCACGTTCTATAAGGCAGTAATTTCCTCGGATTATCACGTGCTATAAGGCAGTAATTCCCTTGGATTATCACGTTCTATAAGGCAGTAATTCCTCGGATTATCACGTTCTATAAGGCAGTAATTCCCTCGGATTATCACGTTCTATAAGGCAGTAATTCCCTCGGATTATCACGTTCTATAAGGCAGTAATTCCCTCGGATTATCACGTTCTATAAGGCAATAATTCCCTCGGATTATCACGTTCTATAAGGCAGTAATTCCCTCGGATTATCACGTTCTATAAGGCAGTAATTCCCTCGGATTATCACGTTCTATAAGGCAGTAATTCCCTCGGATTATAGTGTTCTATAAGGCAGTAATTTCTTCGGATGATAGTGTTCTATAAGGCAGTAATTTCTTCGGATTATAGTGTTCTTTAAGGCAGTAATTTCCTCGGATTATAGCGTTCTTTAAGGCAGTAATTTCCTCGGATTATAGCGTTCTATAAGGCAGTAATTTCCTCGGATTTTAGTGTTCTATAAGGCAGTAATTCCCTCGGATTATAGCGTTCTATAAGGCAGTAATTTCCTTGGATTATAGCGTTCTATAAGGCAGTAATTCCCTCGGATTATAACGTTCTATAAGGCAGTAGGCCTAATTTCCTCGGATTATCACCTTCTGTAAGGCAGTAATTCCCTCGGATTATCACGTTCTATAAGGCAGTAATTTCCTCGGATTATCACCTTTTGTAAGGCAGTAATTCCCTCGGATTATCACGTTTTATAAGGCAGTAATTACCTCGGATTATCACGTTCTATAAGGCAGTAATTCCCTCGGATTATCACGTTCTATAAGGCAGTAATTTCTTCGGATTATCACGTTCTATAAGGCAGTAATTCCCTCGGATTATCACGTTCTATAAGGCAGTAATTCTCTCGGATTATCACGTTCTATAAGGCAGTAATTCCCTCGGATTATCACGTTCTATAAGGCAGTAATTCCCTCGGATTATCGCGTTCTATAAGGCAGTAATTTCCTCGGATTATCACGTTCTATAAGGCAGTAATTCCCTCGGATTATCGCGTTCTATAAGGCAGTAATTTCCTCGGATTATCACGTTCTATAAGGCAGTAATTCGCTCGGATTATCGCGTTCTATAAGGCAGTAATTTCCTCGGATTATCACGTTCTACAAGGCAGTAATTTCCTCGGATTATCACGTTCTATAAGGCAGTAATTCCTTCGGATTATCACGTTCTATAAGGCAGTAATTCCCTCGGATGATAGTGTTCTACAAGGCAGTTATTTCATCGGATTATA
>NC_090730.1:172229813-172239813 GCF_036898095.1 Palaemon carinicauda
ATAAGGCAGTAATTTCTTCGGATGATAGTGTTCTATAAGGCAGAAATTTCTTCTGATTATAGTGTTCTATAAGGCAGTAATTTCCTCAGATTATCATGTTCTATAAGGCAGTAATTCCCTCGGATTATAACGTTCTATAAGGCAGTATTTTCCTCGGATTATCACGTTCTATAATGCCCTTGGATTATAACGTTCTATAAGGCAGTAATTTCCTCGGATTATCACGTTCTATAAGGCAGTAATTCCCTCGGATTATCACGTTCTATAAGGCAGTGATTCCCTCGGATTATCACGTTCTATAAGGCAGTAATTCCCTCGGGATTATCACGTTCTATAAGGCAATTCCCTCGGATTATCACGTTTATAAGGCAGTAATTCCCTCGGATTATCACGTTCTATAAGGCAGTAATTCACTCGGATTATCACGTTCTATAAGGCAGTAATTCCCTCGGATTATCACGTTCTATAAGGCAGTAATTCCCTCGGATTATCACGTTCTATAAGGCAGTAATTCCCTCGGATTATCGCGTTCTATAAGGCAGTTATTTCATCGGATGATAGTGTTCTATAAGGCAGTAATTTCCTCGGATTATAGCGTTCTATAAGGCAGTAATTCCCTCGGGATTATAACGTTCTATAAGGCAGTAATTTCCTCGGATTATCACGTTCTATAAGGCAGTAATTCCCTCGGATTATCACGTTCTATAAGGCAGTAATTTCCTCGGATTATCACGTTCTATAAGGCAGTAATTCCCTTGGATTATCACGGTCTATTAAGGCAGTAATTCCCTCGGATTATCACGATCTATAAGGCAGTAATTCCCTCTGATTATCACGTTCTATAAGCCAGTAATTCCCTCGGATTATCACGTTCTATAAGGCAGTAATTCCCTCGGATTAATCACGTTCTATAAGGCAATAATTCCCTCGGATTATCACGTTCTATAAGGCAGTAAATCCCTCGGATTATCACGTTCTATAAGGCAGTAATTCCCTCGGATTATCACGTTCTATAAGGCAGTAATTCCCTCGGATTTTAGTGTTCTATAAGGGCAGTAATTTCTTCGGATGGTAGTGTTCTATAAGGCAGTAATTTCTTCGGATTATAGTGTTCTTTAAGGCAGTAATTTTCCTCCGGATTATAGCGTTCTATAAGGCAGTAATTTCCTCGGATTTTTAGCGTTCTATAGGCAGTAATATCCTCGGATTTTAGTGTTCTATAAGGCAGTAATTCCCTCAGATAATAGCGTTCTATAAGGCAGTAATTTCCTTGGATTATAACGTTCTATAAGCAGTAATTCCCTCGGATTATAACGTTCTATAAGGCAGTAGGCCTAATTTCTCTCGGATTATCACCTTCTGTAAGGCAGTAATTCCCTCGGATTATCACGTTCTATAAGGCAGTAATTTCCTCGGATTATCACGTTCTGTAAGGCAGTAATCCCTCGGATTATCACGTTTATAAGGTAGTAATTCCCTCGGATTATCACGTTCTATAAGGCAGTAATTCCCTCGGATTATCACGTTCTATAAGGCAGTAATTCCCTCGGATTATCACGTTCTATAAGGCAGTAATTCCCTCGGATTATAACGTTCTATAAGGCAGTAATTTCCTCGGATTATCACGTTCTATAAGGCAGTAATTCCCTCGAATTATCACGTTCTATAAGGCAGTAATTCCCTCGGATTATCACGTTCTATATGGCAGTAATTCCCTCGGATTATCACGTTCAATAAGGCATTAAATCCCTCGGATTATCACGTTCTATAAGGCAGTAATTCCCTCGGATTATCACGTTCTATAAGGCAGTAATTTCTTCGGATGATAGTGTTCAATAAGGCAGTAATTTCCTCGGATTATAGCGTTCTATAAGGCAGTAATATCCTCGGATTTTAGCGTTCTATACAGGCTGTAATTCCCTCGGATTATAGCGTTCTATAAGGCAGTAATTTCCTCGGATTTTAGTGTTCTATAAGGCAGTAATTTCCCCGGATTATAGCGTTCTATAAGGCGGTAATTCCCTCGGATTATTGCGTTCTATAAGGCAGTAATTTCCTCGGATTATCACGTTCTATATGGCAGTAATTCCCTCGGATTATCGCGTTCTATAAGGCAGTAATTTCCTCGGATTATCACGTTCTATAAGGCAGTAATTTCCTCGGATAATCACGTTCTATAAGGCAGTAATTTCCTCGGATTATCACGTTCTATAAGGCATTAATTCCCTCGGATTATCACGTTCTATAAGGCAGTAATTCCTCGGATTATCACGTTCTATAAGGCAGTAATTCCCTCGGATTATCACGTTTTATAAGTCAGTAATTTCTTCGGATTATCACGTTCTATAAGGCAGTAATTTTCTTCGGATGATAGTGTTCTATAAGGCAGTAATTTCTTCGGATTATAGTGTTCTATAAGGCAGTAATTCCCTCGGATTTTAACGTTCTATAAGGCAGTATTTTCCTCGGATTATCACGTTCTATAATGCCCTCGGATTATAACGTTCTATAAGGCAGTAATTTCCTCGGATTATCACGTTCTATAAGGCAGTAATTCCCTCGGATTATCACTTTCTATAAGGCAGTAATTCCCTCGGATTATCACGTTCTATAAGGCAGTAATTCCCTCGGATTATCACGTTCTATAAGGCAGTAATTCCCTCGGATTATCACGTTCTATAAGGCAGTAATTTCCCTCGGATTATCACGTTCTATAAGGCAGTAATTCCCTCGGATTATCACGTTCTATAAGGCAGTAATTCCCTCGGATTATCACGTTCTATAAGGCAGTAATTCCCCTCGGATTATCACGTTCTATAAGGCAGTAATTCCCTGGATTATCACGTTCTATAAGGCAGTAATTCCCTCGGATTATCACGTTCTATAAGGCATTAATTCCCTCGGATTATCGCGTTCTATAAGGCAGTTTATCTCATCGGATGATAGTGTTCTATAAGGCAGTAATTTCCTCGGATTATAGCGTTCTATAAGGCAGTAATTCCTCGGATTATCACGTTTCTATAAGGCAGTAATTTCCTCGGATTATCTCGTTCTATAAGGCAGTAATTCCCTCGGATTATCACGTTCTATAAGGCAGTAATTTCCTCGGATTAATCACGTTCTATAAGGCAGTAATTCCCTTGGATTATCACGGTCTATAAGGCAGTAATTCCCTCGGATTATCACGTTCTATAAGGCAGTAATTCCTCGGATTAATCACGTTCTATAAGGCAGTAATTTCTTCGGATGATAGTGTTCTATAAGGCAAGTAATTTCTTCGGATTATAGTGTTCTCTAAGGCAGTAATTTCCTCTGATTATAGCGTTCTATAAGGCAGTAATTTCCTCGGATTATAGCGTTCTATAAGGCAGTAATTTCCTCGGATTTTATTGTTCTATAAGGCAGTAATTCCCACGGATTATAGCGTTCTATAAGGCAGTAATTTCCTTGGATTATAACGTTCTATAAGGCAGTAATTCCTTCGGATTATAACGTTCTATAAGGCAGTAGGCCTAATTTCCTCGGATTATCACCTTCTGTAAGGCAGTAATTCCCTCGGATTATCACGTTCTATAAGGCAGTAATTTCCTCGGATTATCACGTTCTGTAAGGCAGTAATTCCCTCGGATTATCACGTTCTATAAGGCAATAATTCCCTCGGATTATCACTTCTATAAGGCAGTAATTCCCTCGGATTATCACGTTCTATAAGGCAGTAATTCCCTCGGGATTATCACGTTCTATAAGGCAGTAATTCCCTCGGATTATCACGTTCTATAAGGCAGTAATTCCCTCGGATTATCACGTTCTATAAGGCAGTAATTCCCTCGGATTATCACGTTCTATAAGGCAGTAATTCCCTCGGATTATCACGTTCTATAAGGCAGTAATTCCCTCGGAGTATCACGTTCTATAAGGCAGTAATTCCCTCGATTATCACGTTCTATAAGGCAGTAATTCCTCGGATTATCACGTTCTATAAGGCAGTAATTCCCTCGGATTATCACGTTCTATAAGGCAATAATTCCCTCGGATTATCACGTTCTATAAGGCAGTAATTCCCTCGGATTATCACGTTCTATAAGGCAGTAATTCCCTCGGATTATCACGTTCTACAAGGCAGTAATTCCCTTCGGATTATCACGTTCTATAAGGCAGTAATTCCCTCGGATTATCACGTTCTACAAGGCAGTAATTCCCTCGGATTATAACGTTCTATAAGGGCAGTAATTTCCTCGGATTATCACGTTCCATAAGGCAGTAATTCCCTCGGATTATCACGTTCTATAAGGCAGTAATTCCTTCGGATTATCACGTTCCATAAGGCAGTATTTCCCTCGGATTATCACGTTCTATAAGGCAGTAATTCCCTCGATTATCACGTTCCATATGCAGTAATTCCCTCGGATTTTCACGTTCTATAAGGCAGTAATTCCCTCGGATTTTCACGTTCCATAAGGCAGAGTAATTCCCTCGGATTATCACGTTCTATAAGGCAGAGTAATTCCCTCGGATTATCACGTTCTATAAGGCAGTAATTCCCTCAGATTATAGTGTTTTTATAAGGCAGTAATTCCCTCGGATTATCACGTTCTATAAGGCAGTAATTTCTTCGGATTATAGTGTTCTATAAGGCAGTAATTTCTTCGGATGATAGTGTTTTATAAGGCAGTAATTCCCTCGGATTTTAGCGTTCTATAAGGCAGTAATTCTCTCGGATTATCACGTTCTATAAGGCAGTAATTCCCTCGGATTATCACGTTCTATAAGGCAGTAGTAATTCTCTCGGATTATCACGTTCTATAAGGCAGTAATTCCCTCGGATTATCACGTTCTATAAGGCAGTAATTTCCTCGGATTATCACGTTCTATAAGGCAGTAATTCCCTTGGATTATCACGTTCTATAAGGCAGTAATTTCCTCGGATTATCACGTTCTATAAGGCAGTAATTCCCTCGGATTATCACGTTCTATAAGGCAGTAATTTCCTCGGATTATCACGTTCTATAAGGCAGTATTAATTCCCTCGGATTATCGCTTTCTATAAGGCAGTAATTTCCTCGGATTATCACGTTCTATAAGGCAGTAATTCCCTCGGATTATCGCGTTCTATAAGGCAGTAATTTCCTCGGATTATCACGTTCTATAAGGCAGTAATTCCCTCGGATTATCGCGTTCTATAAGGCAATAATTTCCTCGGATTATCACGTTCTATAAGGCAGTAATTTCCTCGGATTATCACGTTCTATAAGGCAGTAATTCCTTGCGATTATTAGAATTATCAATGTTATTGAAATTTCAAAAAACTATAATGGGGGCAATTTTCAATTCCCAAAGGCTAGGTATAACCTTCGCTCGAATAATTACAACCTAGAAATTTAATATATCCTTTTCAATCTTTGCATTTTTGTCTAACATAAAAATATCATATATAGTTATCTATATTGTTATCTATAATACTAACTCACTTTATGTAAGAAAGACATTTTTCAGGAAAATCATGTTTGAAAAATCTTGTCACAATAAGAAATTACCATTGTTTTTGGCAACTCAAAACGCATAAAATGTGATAGACAATAAGGGATATTTTGATATTATATTCATAAAGTAAATTTTTATTCTTCCTTCGCAGGGTAAGGCGTTAAATTATTATATTAACGTTTCATGAAAACCCAAAAAAAGCCTTGCTCCTATAATTATTTTTCCAACAGCTCTTAATGTTTCATTTAAACCCATAACATCCTTTTCATGACCTCCTGGCTGCAATCCCTCCTTATGAAAGGTTTTATTAATAATTAGTGGGGCATTCAGTAGAGTGCAGGCTTCCACCGCTGCAGCATATCTATTAACCTTTTACTTGACCTTGACCTTGACCTTTGATCTTTAACTTGTAATAATTGGCGTGGATTTTTCTACGCTCAAATATGAAATCAAGTTTGAAGTTTCTGTGACAACGATGTCCATAATTTATGGCTGATTACGTGAATTGGACACTTTACTTGACCGTGACCTTGACCTTTGACTTGGACCTTCCAAAATAAATAAAATCCAGTTTTTTGCATAACAGCTAATTCCTGCAAGTTTTTATTACTCTACAATAAAAAACTGAGGCCAGGAAGCTGTTCACAAACACACACACACACAAACACACACATTTAAAAAAAAACACATGTTCACAAACAAACACAAACACAAACACAAACACACATTATAGATTTAATAAAGGAAATACATTTTATCAACGTTTAGAATTTTTCTCATACTCACACACATATACACGCATACATATATGTGAAAAAGCACTTATAACCTTGTATCATTATATAAGAAGCTTAATTTAATACACAAAATATGCTTTATTGCGAAATGCAATAGTGTATAGAACAACAATTACTAATTATTTTACAACATAAAGTCCGACGTCAGGAATAACAACGTAACTCGAATTAGATTTTTCCATTTGATATTCAAGGATGACTGACGTAAAGACAGAACTGACGTTAAACCGAACCGACGTAAAGTGTGGAACTACTATATTTGGAAAATGATAAACGTTATGTTAATAAATAGCACCTCTCTCTCTCTCTCTCTCTCTCTCTCTCTCTCTCTCTCTCTCTCTCTCTCTCTCTCTCTCTGGTATTGAGATACACAAGTGAATATACAAACTTCTTGATGCAAATATGCTGTGCATATTTATAATACCTGTATAGTAAATGTAAATGTACCAACTAGATAATATAAAGGAATTTCAATATGATATCTAACTTAAAACATTTATTTACTCAATAAGGATAATAATAAAATATTCATTATTAAATTGCAGCAACATTGTCTTTTTTTTGTATAGCAAACAAAGCCAAAACCAAAATCAAGTTTTCATCATTTCTTTTCTAAAGATTAAAACGAACATAATGATATTTCTCTCCTTTCTGCTTACTAGAAGGAACATTAAACTTGTGGAGGGTAATAGATTGAAAAAATGATTTATCATATATATATGCATATATTTATATATATATATATATATATATATATATATATATATATATATATATGCATATATATATATATATATATATATATATGCATATATATATATATATATATATATATATATATATATATATATATATATATATTATATATATATATATATATATATATATATATATATATATATATATATATTTCGCCATAGAAACAAATTTACTATTATTAGCTTCTCGGGACGTACTCTTATATGTTACAAGACAATTATAATTCAGGGAATACTTTGCAACTTTAATGACAGGTAATAAACTAGAAGTAATCATAATTTGCTAACATTGAACATAAGAATAAAATGATATGGTCTAAACTTAATTTGCTCTGGAATATAAATATTAATTTTATGATGTTCTGTGGAATGTTTTTGTATCAATTCCAGTAATCGGAACTTTTTTATTTTCAACCAATTAGTGATCCATTTGAAAGTTTCCATTCAATTTACCACTTTTGGAGTCATCCTCCTCCTCACTATTATCATTATCATCATCTCCTTCTACACCTATTGACGCAAAGGACCTCGGTTAGATTTCACCAGTCGTCTCTATCTTGAGCTTATAATTCAATATCTCTCCATTCTCTATCTCTCACGTCACGCTTCATAGTCCTCAGTCATGTAGGCATGGCCCATTCCAACTCCTCTAGTGTCTTGTGAAACCCAGTTAAAAGTTTGGTGAACTAATCTCTCTTGTGGAGTTCGAAGAGCATGCCAGAACCATCTTCATCTACCCCTCACCATGATCTCATCCACGCATGGCACTAGAATAATCTCTCTCCAGGAGTAGATATTATTAAATCAACAGATAATTATGAATGAGATTTCTTATTACAACTGTGGTTATTCAGATTGAATCCAAGACCAATGGACTGAAAGGTGAAAATGGTTTTACCTAGGTTACTCTAGTCATGAACCCTGTCACAAAGAATACTTGTTATTGTGTAATTAAGGTGAAACTCTGTGCATGTAGAGTATACATATACCCTTAAAAATCTATCTAATTGTACTAATAAAACCAGTCACATTATTCCTTTTATAGTTCTAATACTTTTCCTATACATTCTAAATCTTTACCAGTGGTGATTTAAAGCGGAAAAATTAAAAATCACAAAATTCTTGACAATTTTATGGGATTTTTCATCATCTCTCTCTCTCTCTCTCTCTCTCTCTCTCTCTCTCTTTCTCTCTCTCTCTCTCTCTCTCTTTCTCTCTCTATTCAAGAGCAAATGTAGTCTTCCCGGAGGTGGAATAAAAAGTTTTTTGAGACATCCAAAATCCTTGTAACTCTTTGTAACCCACTCTCCTCTCTCTCTCTCTCTCTCTCTCCCTCTCCTCTCTCTCTCTCTCTCTCTCTCTCTCTCCTCTCTCTCTCTCTCTCTCTATCTCTATCTCTCTCTCTCTCTCTCTCTCTCTCTCTCCTCTCTCTCCTCTCTCTCTCTCTCTCTCTCATATCACGCAAAACATATTCACACCACCAGCCTATCCTACTTTGGCAGGGTCTTGTTCTCGGGAAAATAACGACTCTATTTCCTCCCTTCGCTCATTGCATTATGATCACTTAGTGCCAACACCGAGGAGCCAGAAATGGCATTTCATATCAAGTGCCAAAGCAAACAGAGGAGATGTGTGATCCCTTCCTCGTAATCAAGTTGCTTTGGTAAACAGGAAACAAGCTCATACGGAGTAAATGGTACATGTGCGACTGTACGTGGTGTAACAGATGTCATTTTGTGTGGAATATCCTAAGAGTGAAGTGTTACTCTGGGCATTTTTTAAATTTTTGAACTGTTTTTTATTTATTTTGTATATGTTTATGCTTTCGAAATTTGGGTATAGATTTAATAAAGGAAATACATTTTTATCAACGTTTAGAATTTTTCTCATACTCACACACATATACACGCACGCACACATATATGTGAAAAAGCACTTATAACCTTGTATCATTATATAAGAAACTTAATTAAATACACAAAATAAGCTTTATAATGAAATGCAATAGTGTAGAGAACAACAATTACTACTTATTTCACAACATAAAGTCCGACGTCAGGAATACCAACGTAACTCGAATTCGATATTTCTTTTCATATTCAAGGATGACTGACGTAAAGACAGATCTGACGTAAGCAGAACCGACGTAAAGTGTGGAACTACTATATTTGGAAAATGATAAATGTTGTTATGTTACTAATAACAAATATCCTCTCTCTCTCTCTCTCTCTCTCTCTCTCTCTCTCTCTCTCTCTCTCTCTCTGGTATTGAGACATACAAGTGAATATACAATCTTCTTGATGCAAATATATAGTAAATACAAGTGAGCAAGTCCTGAACGCGGACATGGTCCTCGTAGAGGACATATCTCCGCACGTGACCTTGACCTTCAGGTGACCTTGACCTTCACGTGACCTTGACCTTCACGTGACCTTGACCTTCAAGTGACCTGCTTGACTTTTGACCTTCAAGTGATCTTTGTTCATTTGCCACTGATACTTAATATGACATTGATATAATGCACCAATATGACCTTGACCTTGACCTTTATAAATTTGAACATCACCCATGGGTTGCGCCTGGACTAGGACTTCCCTGTTGGCTTATGCAAAAGTCAGTGCTTTATTTCTGTCTCTTGATATGGCCACTTATGTCATAGTGACACCAGTGACCCCTGTGACCTTGACCTTGGGGTGACCTTGACCAAAATTAATCAGTTCTTCCATACACATTGGGGAACTACTTGGCCAAGTTTGAAGTGATTCCGTGTAGAAATGTGGCCTCTACGTTGTCCACAGACAGACAGACAAACAGAGAAACAAACAAACAAACAAACAAACAAACAAACAAACAAACCGAACCGAAAACATAACCTCCTGGCGGAGGTAATAATGTATAGTGATTGTAAATATAACAACTGCATAATATAAAGGAACTTTAATAAGTTATCTAACTTGAAACATT
>NC_090730.1:172242313-172244813 GCF_036898095.1 Palaemon carinicauda
TAGCTTGCAATAAAACTTCTAGAATACTGTGTAGTATTGAGCCTCATGATTGAGAATGTCTGACCATTGAAACTAATTCATGGATTAACAATCTTGACCTACCGAATAGCCATATGAATCCACCAGAATATAGCATTCATTATATTGTTATACATTTTATTGCATGAAAAACTAGATATATTATGCATACACCATCATGATCCTCATCATCACCATCATCTCCTACGCCTATTGACGCAAAGGGCCTCGGTTAGATTTCGCCAGTCGTTTCTACCTTCAGCTTTCAAATCAATTACTTCTCCATTCACCATCTCCCCACTTCACGTTTCATAGTCCATAGCCTTTTAGACCCGGGTCTTCCAATGCTTCTAGTGTCTTGTGGAGCTCCGTTGAAAGTTTGGTGAATTTATCCCCTCTTGGGGAATGCGAAGAGATTGCCCAAACCATCTCCATCTACCCCTCACATACAGCAGAAGAAAAAATAGAGAAGATTACTAGTAATACAACTATAATAATTTCACTATAGTCCATTTCTTTTAGCGAGGCAGATTTGCACCGACTCGCAAGCGGTGCCCTTTTAGCTCGGAAAAGTTTCCTGATCGCTGACTGGTTAGAATTGTCTTGTCAAACCAATCAGCGATCAGGAAACCTTTTCCGAGCTAAAATGGCACCCCTGCGGGTCGGTGCAAATCTGCCTCGCTAAAAAAAATTTACTATAGTGTCTCACAGACAAGCAAAATGAGAATTGAGTCCTTTCACGTGAGCTCACGAACTTTAATACAACTTTAGATAACATTGCTGATGAAATATCAAATTATGAGCTAACGTAATAAAAGGCCTTCGAGGCCAACTGGGATTATGAACCTTCCCTTAGTGAACAGGATTATTTTCATTGTTTTTTCTTTTTTTGAAGGTTGGCTAATAGGACAGTTTCTCAGTATATATATTTCTGAAACAGGTATCAACTGAAAAAGCATAGTTTTCTCCTTATGGAAAAAATGCTTGTATAGTAATTTATGGCTCTCAGATACACACACACGCACACAACAAACACACACACACACACACACACACACACACACATATATATATATATATATATATATACACACACACACACACACACATATATATATATATATATATATATATATATAATATATATAAAAGTATATAATATGTATGAAATAATAAAGAATAAGAGTCTCTCTCTCTCTCTCTCTCTCTCTCTCTCTCTCTCTCTCTCCTCTCTCTCTCTCACTCTATATATATATATATATGTGTGTGTGTTGTATATGCATATATATATATATATATATATATATATATATATGTATATATATATATATATATATATTCATATATATATTCTCATTCGCAAAGAGCATACCTTGCCAAACAATACACATTCCAACCGTAAAATTAATGAGAGCTGTATGCAATACCATAAAAGTGTAATGAGAATATCATAGGGGAGATGACATTGATCGAGATTCTTATTTGACATACACTTAACAACAGAGGGTTCGTTGATTACATTAGCATAATATTAATTATGCATTGCGCTGGTATTACAAGACGAAGGAATGAAGTGTTGTTTGTAGAGAAGGTGGAATTTATTTGGAATTTGTTTGTTTATGAAACCCAGGTGTGGAATCAAGAATTTATTTAGTTGATATTCTGTAAGATTTTTTTGCATACCTTATTTTAATGATATTTCAATTTCAATGATATCATTGTTTTTTTCCTTATTCCCTTTCCTTATTGGGCTATTTTCCCGGTTGGAGCCCTTGGCTTATAGCATTTTGCTTTCTAAGTAGGGTTGTAGCTTAGCTATTAATGATAATAATAATAATGATAATAATGTACTCTAAAAGCCTATAGTGACATTTCCCAACATACATACTCATATATACTAATATATGTTTATAAAAAGTACACACACACATACACAAGGCACTAGAAAAGTAGGAAGACCCAGGACTACATGGATGAGGACTCTGAAGGCCTGAAGTAGGAGAGGTTGAATGGAGAAGTATTGATTTAAAAACTCAAGGTAGAAACGACTGACGAAATCTAGCTGAGTACCTTTGCGCTACAGCATTTCCGCTAAATTAGAGCCATTTGCTGTAGAAGACTTATTTTCCAAGTCAAGTAAGTTTGAGGACAAATACCACATATCATTTCCTACTCTCTGAGAAGGCATCAGAAGAGAGATTAATATCGAAACGGCTCATCGCTCCTTCTCCGATAAATATTACCGTCGTAAAATAAGGAGTTTAAAAAGGACAATTGGTTATTAAGAAGTTTTATTTCATACAAAATGGAGTGCAGCTCTGGATAATTATTAGCTTTCAGAGTTAATTCTTCTTCTCTCTCTCTCTCTCTCTCTCTCCTCTCTCTCT
Source organism: Palaemon carinicauda (assembly GCF_036898095.1). NCBI lineage: Eukaryota > Metazoa > Arthropoda > Malacostraca > Decapoda > Palaemonidae > Palaemon > Palaemon carinicauda. The sequence continues at coordinate 172,244,719 of NC_090730.1, forward strand.
CTCTCTCTCTCTCTCTCTCTCTCTCTCTCTCTCTCTCTCTCTCTCTCGTCGATTTTGTTTTAAGTTGAATTTTCCATATTATATCTTAATTTCTA
>NC_090730.1:172252313-172259813 GCF_036898095.1 Palaemon carinicauda
ACAATTCTTATTTTAATGTGAGAAGTGGACGTTTTAAAGCAATGTTTTTAGCATGGGAATACCCGCACACACATATACACTGTCTGTATATATATATATATATATATATATATATATATATATATATATATATATATATATATATATATATATATATATATATATATATATATTTATATATATATATATATATATATATATATAAATATATATATATATATATATATATATATATATATATATAAATATATATATATATATATATTTTTTGGGCTCAAGCCATGTCGTCCTGATGGAAGTTCCTATAGGGTAGCTTCCTAGGGTATATTACAACTACGGCGATATTCCCAGAGAATTTACCTTAAGGTACCAGAATTCTAACTCCTGGAGCGAGTATCCCTCGTGAAAGGGATATCGCGACATATCAGAGGACGTATTCTAGACACGTCACATGGCAATCTACGACCTGAACAGAGATTCGTCTCGTAGGAGGGAGATTGACGAGATACGAATTCGGGAAAGAAAAAAGGGGAGCCGCTCCCAAGGCTTCCCTATCCCCCGATTCGTATGCGTGCCTGGCGCCAATCCTGGCGCCATCTGTATTCCTTTTTGCGTAGCTTAACAACTCGGTGTTTTTTCCTGTTTTTCTCGCAAATCTTGGATTTATTCAGCTTTTCATGGCTTCTTCGTCTTCGTTGACCTCGGATAAGTTGAGTATAGTGTCTGTTATGTATAAATGTAGGCTCTTGGTAAAATTTTGATTGATTAATAGGATTAATCTTTGATACAAGAGCCGTAGCCTACCAGAGGTGTCCTGGACACTGTCACTCGCTAGGTATAAATTAGTTAGTCAGAGTGACATTCCTGGTTGTTTTGCTTAATAAAATTTAGCTATTTAGCTTTACATAGGATTTCCTTTCGTGCTTAGTATTATTTGGCGAAGTATTCGCCATTCTGGCCTACGCTAGGCCATGTAGCCTAGTCGTTTGGTCCTAGTACTTAATGCATGATTATGGTTTTTCCGAGTGTAATTAAAATTTTATTGAAGCTTTAGGCTATATTTTATACATGTTAGACTGTGTGGAATATTTCCAAGATTGTATACGTGAGAGTTTCGGTGAATTAGGTAATCGATTCTCTTGGTGCCTAGGCTAATTGCTTATGGAGCCTTAGTATACTTTATCATACTCCCCGGTTGCTTTCTTTTCTTCGGAGAAGGTATGCAATCCCTTTCCCTCTGTTTAAGCCTTGGGCTTATCCCTAAGTGGTTTTTTCCGAATTTATTTTCGATAAAACTATACTAGGGTGTTACTGTACCTTCCTGTTCCAGCAGAGTCTGGTTCAAAGAGGGTCAGAACAACAGAGTTTTTAGTCTGAGTCCGTGTTGTTTGGCTTGGGGCAGAGTCTCCCTCGCTGACCTAACACTTACAAAGGGAGCTGAGCTCCCTTAGGTCACTGTCGAAGGTTTCTGTAGTTATGATTCCTTCTTGTGTGATCGACCAGACTAAGTCCTGTTGCTGTTCTCGGGGAGGATAAATCTTCCCTTGGGAGTTGCAACGCCTTCCTTGCTTTGGTGCTCTGGAAGCTGGCAGGTATTATACTACTGCGCTGGCCCTTTCCCTTAGATCTCCCTTAGGCTAAGACAGAGTTCTTGGCTACGGGTGATCTGTCACTAAAGCAAGGTTGGCAGGACCCTCTTGTCCCTTCCCCCTCTATCTCCGTAATGGCCTAGCCATTACTGTACTGTACCTTGCCGGCCGGCAGAGCTGGCCGGCAGGGGTATTACTGTACCATATGTCATTCTACTTCTGGACCTAGTATAGGTTGGGATTTGGATTGACTAAGCCCATTGCCGGCCGGCAGAGACGCTGGACGGCAAGGGTCTTATGTTTTCGAGTGCTGCCCGGACCTCTCTTGGTCCCTCATCCATGCCTGCCGGCAGAGCCGGACGGCATTGGTCAAGGAAGCCTGAATTAAGTTTCTCCCCTTCCTTATATGCACTCTTTCGGTTGCCGGGCTGGGGGGGTTGTGTACACTCTTATCCCGGCATCCATTCTATTTTCTTCTAGTGCTGTACCTGTCCCGGCAGCCGGCCTATGAGGCCGGCTGCCGGCCTATGAGGCCGGCAGCCGGGCAGGGGTAGTCTTCTGGTTCTTTTGCTGCCGGCTGGCATCGGTCTTGTACCTTTGCCGGCCGGCTTATGTCAGTCCTTGTCTGCCGGTCACCAAGAGTGTGGCCGGCAGCTGGGTACTACCTTGTGTAGTTGCTGGCCGGCAATCATTGCCGGCCAACACTGGCTGTTGCTGGCCGGCAGCTGCTGCCGCCGGCACAGGCATTTGAACCAGAGGGCTGCCGCCCTATAGCTGTTAAGTAGTATACTTTAAAGCTAATTGTGGTGTGTGCCGGCCGGCAAAGGCAGGCCGGCACACATCCTCCTATACTGTACTAGTATTCTTCTGTATAGCATATACAGTAAGAAGAAAACTATAGTAAAAGTTTAGGTACAGCACTGTATCTTCTAACACTATTGTGTTTTCTTACACAGCCCTTTGCTGTTGCCCTCAGACAGGAAGCAGAGTTCTTCCCCGTCTATTATCCAGGATTTTTAAAAATCATTGCCTAGGTGTGAGCTCCACCTGTTTCCTATGGAAACCTTGCATTGGTTACTCTAGTAGAGATAAACCATTTTTGATTTTATTATCTGGAAGGCTGCAACAATGGGTTGTGAGGGAAACACAAGTGTGTGTCTTTCATTTATGAATTGTTATGCTATACTATGCATATCCAGTGATACATAGTTCACTTGATACTCATGGAAATTTCTTCTCTTTACAGAAGGACACTCCGAAGTGGGGAAGTGCTTTCTGCAATGTCAGCAGCAAGAACCTCTGCGGACATGAGTTTTGTAGGAGACACGCAGCATACGCTGTCTCCAAGGATGATCTCCGGTATTGGGACCCTCAGGTATGTACTGTGTGCACTAACCTGATTAATGAGACATTTAAATAGCTAGGAAGAAGCTTCGTACCTGGGTAAGGGGCTTCCAAAAGTACACTTCTGGCCCTTATCTTCCAAGTGAGAAGATGAGGGCGTATCTTTTCCCTAAGGCATCAGCTGAGGCAGTGATTCCCCAGCCTCAAGAGGAGATCCCCTAAGTTCAGATCCAGGTGGATGCTGAAGTCGCGGTCGCGATGCAAGACATCCAGCTAAATGACAGGATATCTGATGTGGACGGGCGTCAGGAGGAAGACCTCCTTGCAGAAGCCCAGGATGAAGTTCAAGTCCCTCTACATCGGCCGGTCTCCCAGTAGAGCTGGGACAGGCCCTCTCTTCTATTGTTGGAATGATCCAACAAATGCAGAAGGAGAATCAGGAGAAGGCGGCTGCAATGGAACTGCGAATGCAGTGCCTTGCAGAATCACATGGGCCCCAGAAAAGCTCAATGTGAAAGACCTTCCTTTGTGCTCGGATGCTAACCCATGGAGGTATGCTGAGCACATGTCGATGACGACTGGAAAGATCGTCATCTCGGATATGCTGGGCTCAGTTCCCCTGGAGGGTGGAATTCTGGCCCAGCAAGGCACCATATCCGGACTGTTATGTCCGGCTGAGGAAGGAACCAGCTTCAAAGGAGGAGGCAGAGCCGAAGGAGGTCATAGTGATGACCATGCTAAGGCTCAAGCTCTACTTTCATCTTCGATGAAAGAGAGGGGCTTCTCTAACTCAAAGGTAGCTGCATTGAATAGGAAGCTCCCTTCCTTTGTGTCCTCGCCTACTAGAGCCTTCCCCCCTTTTTACAGAAAGGGTTTCTGGCTGTACTAAAAGCAATCGAGGCCGGCAAGTCTTGCCCCTCCCTAGAGGAGTGTAAACCCTTGTCGCTGGCCCTGCCTATGGACCACAAAGATTGGAAGGACGTCCATCTTACGTTCTAAGTGGAAAGTTGGAGGCTGATATTGCCGGACGTCAGTTCGGCAAGGACCCCCCTAAGCTGTCTGACTTTCTTTTGCGAAGTGAGCTCGATACAAAAGAAAGACTGACTGCCTCAATGTCTCTTCAGACTACTCTCGAGACGATGGCAAGTGACCCCAAGGTCCATGAAATGTTCATGGTAGTGGCCAAGCCTCATCTGGCCACAGTGACGAAGGACCTTTATGGCTTCGTCAAGGCAAGGAGAGCTTGTAGGGAGTTCGTGTTTACCTCGGCTACAGTGAGGCACGAGCTAAAGAAACTAATCTCCTCCAACATTTGGGGAAAAGACCTTTTTCCCTACCGACTTGGTCAAAGAAGTTTTTGATAAAGCCACCTTGGAAAATAGAAACCTTCTCCAGAAGTGGGACCTGGCTATCAAAAGAAAGTCTTCCCCGGATGAGGGTCCTCAACCAAAGAGGAAGACTATGAGGACTAGGCTACCGTCTCGGCCAGCCAAGCCTCTTAGACAGCAACAGCAACTGCAATTGCCATTGCCCCCAGTGCCCCAGATCGTGGCACAAACCCCGACCACCTTTCAGTGGGTACCCCAGGCCGTGTCGACACAGTCCACGGCATTCACCCCAGCGTTCGAAGGGCAGTCTACTTCCTTCCGAGCAAAGCCTAGAGGAGCAGCCAGAGGCTCGTCTAGACGCCCCTCAAGGGGAAGGGGATTCAGGGGTGGTCGTGGTCAGGAAGGCAAGACCTCAGGACGGCAGTCCAAGTGAGGTGATACCGGTAGGAGGGAGACTTCTGAAATTTCGGGATCGGTGGACCTTCGATCCCTGGGCCCACAGCCTACTCAAGAATGGATTGGGCGGGAGCTGGTACAGCACTCCACCCCCGTACCTTCGGTTTTTTCCAACACTCCACCCCCGTTATGGAGGAGTACGTTCAAGAACGGTTGGAGAAAAAGGGTGAAGCCCATCAATTTCTAAGGGAGGCTGTTTTGTGTTCCCAAGAAAGACTCGGAAAAGCTCAGAGTCATTCTGGACTTGTCGCCACTTAACAAGTTCATAGTGAATTGCAAATTCAAAATGCTAACACTGCAACACATAAGGACCTTACTGCCCAAGAGGGCATATTCCGTCTCTATAGACTTGTCAGATGCCTACTGGCACATTCCAATTAGCCATCGACTCTCCTCCTACCTAGGGTTCAGGCTACAGCGAAGACTATACGCCTTCGGAGCCATGCCATTCGGGCTAAACATAGCCCCAAGGATTTTTACGAAGCTTGCGAGCGTAGCTCTCAAACAATTTCGCCTAAAGGGAATTCAGGTAGTAGCCTACCTGGACGACTGGTTGGTGTGGGCAGCATCCGAGACAGAATGCTTGCAAGCTTCCAGTCAGTGATCCAGTTCCTAGAGTACCTAGGCTTCAAGATCAACAGAAAAAGTCTCGACTTTCTCCATCTCAAAAGTTCCAGTGGCTAAGATCCACTGGGACCTTTTGTCACACCCGTTTCTCCACCCCAGGCGAAGAAAAGGAAGGAGATAGCGGGTTCTGTCAAGAGACTTCAAGATTCCGAAAGGATATCAAGACACGAGCAGGAGAGAGTACTGCGCTCTCTCCAGTTTGCTTCGGTGACAGACCCAGTGCTAAGAGCACAGCTAAAAGGATGCAATCGGAGTTTGGAGAAGTTATGCATCAAACGTGTGAAGAGATCTGAGAAGACCAGCCGCTTCGGCTAAGTACTCTTCTCAGGCCTTGGTCCCAAGCCAGACATCTAAAGAAGTCAGGTTCTTCTTCAGCCACCTCCCCCGTCGGTGACGATTCACTCAGACGCCTCAAAGGAGGGATGGGGAGGTCACTCTCATCGGAAAAAAGTCCAGGGGACTTGGTCCAGGCTATTCAAGACCTTTCTCATAAAACTTTCTAGAAGCTAGGGCAGTGCTCCTTACCTTAAAGAAAGTCTCCCCGCGTCATTCGTTCCACATAAAGTGGTAATAGACAGCGAGGTAGTTTTAAGATACTTGAATCGACAAGGATCGAGGTCACCACCTCTCAACCAGGTGATGTTGGCCGTCTTCCGATTGGCGGAAAAGAAGAAGTGGTACCTGTCGGCAGTTCACCTTCAAGGAGTCCGCAATGTGACAGCGGACGCTCTATCCAGGTTCACACCGATAGAGTCGGAATGGTCCTTAGACGCAGGATCATTCTCCTTCATTCTGAATCAGTCCCAGAACTGCAGATAGACCTCTTTGCGACGAAAGACAACAAGAAGTTGCCCCTGTACGTGCCCCGTACGAGGACCCCTTAGCGGAAGCAGTGGACACGATGTCCCTCGACTGGAACAGATGGTCCAAGATTTATCTGTTCCCTCCTCACAACCTTCTGTTGAGGGTCCTCAACAAACTGAGATCCTTCAATGGGTAGCGGCAATAGTGGCCCACAAGTGGCCGAACAGCGTGTGGTTCCTCCTGGCATTGGAACTGTAGCTGAAGTTTGTACCACTACCAGATCCAGTTCTGACCCAGCGAGTCCAGAAGTCAACTGTCTGCGCTTCATTACAGAAAACCCGGACCCTGCAGTTCATGATTTTCTCTCCCTAGCGGTGAGAAAGCGTTTCGGGATTTCGAAAGCCAGTATAGACTTCATTGAGGAATATAAATGCAAATCTACTAGAAGGCAATATGAGTCATCTTGGAGAAAATGGGTGGCCTTTTGTCAAGGCGAAGATTCCGCAGGAGATCTTGACAGACTTCTGCTTATCTTTTTTCCCCACCTCCATGGTCAAGGGTTGGCAGCGAACACGATTTCAGCGTGTAAGTCTGCTTTGACAAGACCCATTCTATATGCCTTCCAGGTCGACCTAGGTAACGAGATCTTTAATAAAGTCCCGAAAGCCTGTGCTAGGCTCAGACCTTCAGCACCTCCAAAGCCCATTTCATGGTCTTTAGACAAGTTCTTCATTTCGCTTCTCTGTTGAGCAATGAAGAATGTGCGTTAAAGGATTTGACACAAAAAGTTATTTTCCTAATTTGCACTCGCGTCCGGGGCCAGGGTTAGTGAAATTGTAGCCTCTCGAGAGAGGCAGGTCGTGTTCAGTTCCTGGATGGGGAAGAACTGAACCTGTTTCCGGATCCTACGTTTCTCGCCAAGAATGAGTTACCCACCAACAGGTGGGGTCCCTGGAGAATCTGCCCTCTGAAAGAAGATGCATCTCTATGTCCAGTAGAATGCCTAAAGGTCTATCTTCATAGAACTTCAGACTTCAAGGGTGGTCAACTATTCAGGGGAGAAACATCAGGCTCAAATTTATCTCTGAATCAACTCAGAGCAAAAATCACATATTTTATTCGCAGAGCGGATCCTGACAATACACCCGCAGGTCACGATCCGAGGAAAGTTGCCTCATTCTTAAATTTCTTTAATTGCATGGATTTTGAACATCTCCGTTCATACACTGGCTGGAAGTCTTCCAGAGTGTTCTTTCGCCACTATGCGAAGCAAGTAGAGGAACTAAAAGAGATCTGTGGTAGCAGTGGGTCGCGGTGTTAACCCTACTGTTTAACTCTGCGAGGAACAGTGG
>NC_090730.1:172263399-172268399 GCF_036898095.1 Palaemon carinicauda
GTCAGTTCTCAACGGCTGGATGAAGGGAAGACTCTAAGGTTTGCTCTTTTTATTGCCAGATCTTGTTTTTTTTTTAACTAAATTATGAATAACAATGGTTATTTGAATTATATGCCTCTCAGAAAGATATTGTCGAAGCCTTTTTACTTTTTGGGGCAGAAAGGGTGTAAAATTTCAAATGTTATGGCTGAAAAAAAAACCCAATTTTAAAAGGGAAACAAACCAAAGAACATCACCTAATTCAAGGTCCCTCACCTAACCTAACATAGGGGCCATTCCTTACATCATCATCTATGGAGGACTAGCTACGTCTTCTTGTGACCCCCTTAGTCTGCCGCCCCCTTTAGACTGCCGTATACTTGGCTTACCCTAAGACTAAGTTTCAACCCTATTTGCTTCCTAACCGGCTTCACTCCTGGCAAGGTAACATGAATATCCAAATATATCGTAAATCATAAAACTTGCTTCATATTATCGTATTTCTGACCAATATAAACAACATCCCCTTAATGAATAGAATTAAGAAATATTAAGAAAGGTGACACCTGTCCCAACGAACCACAGTCACCCCCTATTAACTTCATGAATAAATAGCTGGATAAAGTATAAATAAAGGTAGTATGAACGGTTTTATTTATATTCATACACACTTGAAAGGAATGATAAATAATATACCGTAAACACTGGTAGTATTCAATTCCTTCAGTGCCAATTCACACCAGCAGATTGATGCGGCGTGGTTTTCTCAGCACTTTTATCCGCACGGATTAGAGATCAATGAACATCGATGGGGCCCTTCACACGGTTCCCGCGCGGAGGAATTTCCGAGCAGTATTGATTTGTTAGCAGCGTGCGCTACTAATCCATGCGGTTTCAGCGTAGTTTCTTATAGAAACTACAAGGCCGCTTTGTGAAAACCGTGTGTGAAGAATAGCCTCCTAACGGGCGGAAATATTTCCGTACGGTAAAAATCCTCTCTTGTAAAGCGATCCTTATAGAAACTTCAAGGCCGCTCATGGAAAACTGGCTAATATGAAAACATCCTTCCTAACGAGCGAAAATTTTCCAGTACGAAAAAATTCACAAGCAAAAATTTTCCCATACGAAAAAGTCCACTCGTGTAAAGTGAGCCTTACACATTGTTTATTCATTCAACCCTTTCAAATATTTTTCTCATACTTTCCAGCTATATCCATATTCAAGGTCTCCATTTTCAATAAGCTTTTTTTTTTTTCATCTACCTCTACACTGTGTAGTTTTTCCCCATATTCCGTTCTCCCTCATATCATCTCAAATGTACCAGGTCTTAAATCTTCCTCTTCTTTGTGTTTCATCCACCTCCACGTTCATCACTTCTCTTTCCTCGTGTTGCACTTCTCTTCCTAATAGGTAGTCATACCATCTTAACTTAGCCTCTTGCACTTTCATTGGTTCTTCAGTGACCTTCACTGTATTCTCTACTAGGTAGGTTTGCTGTGAATGATCACACAAAAGACTTCAGCATTCTTATTTTACACAATGACTTTGGGTAACAGGATTGGTAATATGCTTCCTATTTTCATTAAAATTCTTGCCTAACAAAAGTTGTATAGTCAATTTTTTTTTTTATCAAGGAGACAGAACTTTAAGTTTACAAATTATCAGTGATTAAGCTTTCTATACTTCTGATTCCTCTGCTTATGAAGCAAAACAAATACATCTGTTAAGTTTTATCATTTTGTTGACTCTTTTGTTTATTCATTAAAATTCTGGTCTAACAAAAGTTGTAGAAATTTAGGGTAACAAATTCTATGTTTCTAATTTGTCTTTTTATGAAGCATAACAATATTATCATTATTATTATTATTATTATTATTATTATTATTATTACTTGATAGGCTACAACCCTAGTTAGAAAAGGCGGATGCTATAAGCCCCCATCAGGGAAAATAGTCCAGCGAGGAAAGGAAACAAGGAAAAACAGTACCAATATTGAAATAAATATTTCATATATAAACTATAAAAAACTTTAACAAAATAATAGGAAGAGAAATTAGATAGAACATTGTGCACGATTATACCCTGTCAGTTTCCATCATTTTGTTTACTCCTCATTTCTCCCCCATATAATTTCCTTTAGCTCCTCATATGAGGGACTTCCCAGAGCAACCCTTCATTATTAAAGGCAATGTAATAATGGTGCAACTGTCTCATCATTTCCCCTTACTTTGATAAATGCCCTCGCCTTATTGAACCTCCATTATATTTGTGTCCATAAGTCACAGCTGGAGAAAGCTGGTGTTATTAAAGACTCTATTTTACATTCATTACGTCTTTGATGCTGTTTCGAAAATCTAATAAATAACAATATATGAAAATATTTCAAAAAGATTAACTTTTTTTTTTAATCATAGTGTTCTGTATATTATGAGGGATGTTATCTAAATCCCGATACTGTGCAAAAATCTAAAAATTAATAACAATATATAAAAAAGGTTTGATAAGGGAAGGATTTTTTTTTTTTTTTTTGTCCATAGTGTTCTGTATATTGTGAAGCATCTTAATTGAATGTGAAGACTGCTATGAAAGCTTCTGTTATTATAAGATTTATTTTACATTCATTACGTCTTGCAGGTGAATAAAAATCGAAAAATTAATAACAATATATTAAAAAGAAATTATAGATTTGAATTTATGGGTCATAGTATTATGTATATTATGAAGGATGATATATTGAGTGTGGAAAAATAAAAGCTGTGAAAACAGGTGTTATTAGCAAATCCGTTTTATATTCATTACATCTTGGTATTGATTTAGAACTCTAAAAATTATAACAATATATACAAGGATTTTATAAAGGTATGATTTTTTGCCTTATTGTTAAGTATATTGATAAGGGGTGTTATATTGAATAAGGAAAAAATATGAAAACAGTTTTTGTTAACGATTTTATTTTATTTTCATTACATCTTAGTATTGATTTAAAACTAAATATTTTAACAGTACATAAAAAGATTTTATAAAGGTGTGATTTTTTTTTTGCCTTATTTTAAAGTATATCAATAAGGGTACTATATTGAATATGGAAAAAAAATATGAAAACAGTTTTTATTAACGATTTTATTTTATTTTCATTACATCTTAGTATTGATTTAAAACTGAAAATTTTTACAGTACATAAAAAGATTTTATAAAGGTGTGATTATTTTGCCTTATTGTCAAGTATATGAATAGGGAGGTTATACTGAATATGTAAAACTGTGAAAACATGAGTTATTAGCGATTGTATTTTACGTTCATTACATCTCAGTACTAATTTAAAATTCCAAAAATTTTAACAGTTCATAAAAAGATTTTATAAACGTATGATTCTCTTTTTTGGGGGGTGGGTGGGTGGATAGGGGCATAGTGTTGTGCATATTGTAAAGGATGATATTTGAACGTGGAAAAAGTATGTCCTGATATTCGAATGACGGGCGCTATTCGGTATGATGACTCCAACCCATCAAAAAAAAAAAAAAAAAAAAAAAATATTCAATATAATATCCGACTGACATTAATCGGTGTTTCAAAGTTTTTCGTTCACCTTTTTCAATCTGTTAATTCATTCAAAGTGAGTAAACTGAAATAAAACATTGATCAAAGGGTGATATGGAATATTTTCAACTAGTTAAGCATTATTCATGGACAATTTTATGGGCCTTTAGGGAGAAAATATTTTTTATGCTTGTTTTTATTTTTCATTTTTTTTTTTTTAAATCATTCAGATATTCTAAGATTATTTATTTTTCCATTTGTACTTCTTGATATGCATTCAACAAAATTATATTTGAAGGAATTTCTATTATTATTTTGTTTAATAAAACGGTATCTTTTAATGTTTCACATTACAAAATTATTATCTTCAATATTGTGGATATAATGGCCACTTATTACTACGAGGACAGATTATATATATATATATATATATGCATATATATGTATATATATATATATATATATGTATATATATATATATATATATATACATATATATATATATATATAAATATATATATATATATATATATATATTTATATATATATATATATATATATAAGAGGGTGTGTGTGTGTGTTTGTATAGACATTTTCATATGAGTTCATATTTCATCGTTCTTTTACCAAAATTCAATTATAACTATCATTGTTTGGAGAATCCACAATAAAATTACTATTAGAAATGTTCTGTCCATCGTGAACAAGACCAAATGTAAAGAAAAAAGTATTCACAAATACAAAGGGTAAAAGAATGAGCAGTGCAGTTTTTATTATTCTTCATTCATGACGGTGACCTACATTACAAATGTAAATTTCCAGAAATAAATTACATTTCTGAAGTACCTCAGTGATATCATGAATTATAATGATATGGAATGCATCACCAAATTGTCAAAATAAGAATATAAAAGGAAGACAGAATGTCTTCGAATATATTCTTTATTGAAATCAAAAAATAATTTAATATCATATATTGATCATGCTTGGCATAAAGAAATTTGAAGAGAGAGAGAGAGAGAGAGAGAGAGAGAGAGAGAGAGAGAGAGAGGTTTAGTAACGTTGGTGTTCCAGGTATGTTCAATTTTATCTTTTTCAATTTTTAATTTTTCTTACATTGGGAAGCTTCAAACTCTAGAGTATGTTTTGAATGAGTTTTTACAAGTATTAATAGGACTAAATTGTTCTTTATCAATCATCTCTCCTAGTCTCCCTTAGATTATAGTCTTTGATGGACCGTCCCTGCTACAAAATATAATTAGTTTAAGAGATAAAAGAGTTTTTATTTTCTGGAGTTTAGAGAATAAATTGGCTTTTTTTTTCAGTAACGTAAATTAACATTCGTTTTATGTACATAATCTCTCTCATATAAACCAATTTTCATCAGAAGGAAAAATATCATCTGATGTTTCCATGTAAGAAAATATTCAAATATTTTTACGCTTCGTTTCTCGTTTTTAAATGTTCAGATGTATATAGTTAAA
>NC_090730.1:172273399-172280899 GCF_036898095.1 Palaemon carinicauda
CTACCTCAGACAAAAAGGTTTTTTTTTATACATAATTCCACTTAAGAACACATTGGAACCCACTAAGTTGCCAACTTGATAATTTTCTGTATCTAGGATTGGATTCATCAATAATTCATGATTAATTGATACCTGGTCATTTTCAATTATGATTATTTCAACTCTAATTGAAATTAAATTATAGATATCCTTACATATATGTAAATATAAGTTATGGCTCATAACCGTATATTATTTCTATGCATTGGGAATATTTGCGATTATTAAAATGATTATTATTATTGAAATTTCAAAAATTATTATGGGGGTCCTTTTTTTTTTAATTTCACAAAGGCTAGGTATAGCCTTCACTCGAATAACTATATCCTAGAAATTGAATATATAATTTCCAATCTTTGCATTTATGTCTAATAAGAAAATGTAAAATTTTGTTATTTATAATTGGAAATTCACGCTATGAAAAAATAACATTTTATTGACACTAAAAGAAATTACTTTTAATTTGCAACTCAAAACGCATAAAAATGTCATATACAATAAGGAATATTTTGATATTATATTCATAAAGTAAATTGTTATTCTTCCTTCACAGGGGTAAGGCGTTAAATTATTATATTACCTTTCATGAAAAGCCAAAAAAAAAAAACCTTGCTCCTAAAATTATTTTTGCAACAGCTCTTAATGTTTCATTTAAATCCCATAACCTCCTTTTCATGACCTCCTGGCTGGGAATCCCTCCTTATGAAAGGTTTTATTAATAATTAGTGGGGCATTCAGTAGAGCGCAGGCCTCCACCGCTGCAGCATATTTCTTGACCTTTTGCTTGACCTATACCTTGATCTATTACTTTAACATGTATAGGTTGGCGTTCATTTCATATACTCAAATATAAACCAAGTTTGAAGTCTCTGTGACAATGATATGCAAAACTTATGGCTGATTATGTGAATTGGGCATTTTGCTTGACCGTGACCTTGACCTTCGGCTGTAACATGTATAAATTGCCGTGGATTTTAATACACTCAGATATGAAGAAAGTTCGAAGTCTCTGTGACAACGATGTCCAAAATTTATAGCTGATTACGTGAAATGGACACTTTGCTTGACCGACACCTTGACCTTTGCCTTTAATATGTTAAATATGTGTGGATTTTCATACGCTCAGACATGAAACAAGTTTGAAGTCTCGGTGATAACGATGTCCAAAAGTTATGGCTGATCACGTGAAATGGACACTTTACTTGGCCGTGCCCTTGATCTTTGACCTTGACCTTCCAAAATCTAAGCATTTCAGCTTTTTGTCATAAGGATATTCCCTGCAAGTTTCATTACTCTACGATTCATACTGTGGCCAAGAAGCTGTTCACAAACAAACACGCACAAACACACACATGTTCACAAATCAAACACAGACACAAGCAAACACACAAAGAGTGTCGAAAACATAACCTCCTTCCAACTTCCTTGACTAAGGGTAAAAATAAAATGAACTTTATAACACCAACCTTGCAAATCTCCACAGTTTTTGATATTCTTATCACACCCCGCCCCCCATTATGGTATCTCCCAAATACCCCCCCCCCCCCGCCCACTTGTCTTTGTTAACCTCACTCCAATTTTCACGAGAGTTCGTCCTTCTCTTCCTGCGCTTTCACTCGGCTCCTGAAGATTCAGTTCGGCCCAATGATTTTAAGTGGATGGAAGGAGATCTAAGGTTCTTCAAACACAATACAGATGAGACACTCGTCCACACAGCAACAGAATATTGATGTTTGGGAACTGTGGCTGTGGGAAGTGGGGCGTGTTTCTCTATGTGTGTCTGTGTGTGTGCATATAATGGTACGTATTTATGCTATTTTTAATGAGGGGAATTATAGATATGTTTGCATTATACTGAGTGGGTAGAGTGGGATTTTCCGTATGTGGGAAGTATTGTTTTTGCAATATAATTTGCATATGCAATCTGTTTATACTCCAGAGTATATAAAAGCTGTCTGTGTTTTTTTAGTATTTTTATGCTATTATCATTACTCTGTATAAATATGTTTTGTATTTCTGCAAATGTTGTGCATGAATATCGTCACATAAAACACTCATATACTTATATATATATATATATATATATAAATATATATATATATATATATATATATATGTGTGTGTGTGTGTGTGTGTGTAGGTGTGAGAGCGTGAAAATATGTGTTCATTTCTTATCTATATTACTATATGATAAGATGTTATTCATTCTATGATTTAAAACTAAATTCAATGTATGTCCTGTTAAAACTGCTGTAACATAAAATCATTTTATTATTGATCAAACACATATAACTATATGACTGAAACTTAACACAACATAAATAAGATGTTTACATTTGTAAATAAATTATCAGATATATAAGGCGTTTATCTATTTGTCTATGATATAATAAAGTAGAAAAAAATATATTAAAGTTGACGAGATCAGTTAGAATCGAGTCATGACGCGCATGCGCATTGAAATCGACGAAGACTTTCCATTTCATGTGATGTACAATATAGGTCAGGTGGATGAAAAGAAAAGAAGACTCTGAAGAGAGAGAGAGAGAGAGAGAGAGAGAGAGAGAGAGAGAGATGAATTTGTAAAATCAAAGCACAGACTGAAAGACAGGAAAATGAAAGAGAGATAGCTAGCAATATCTAGAATCAAAAGGCGGATCAAAAACCCACACAGACTTGGAGGCGACTGATATAAACAGGGAAGGATTATGAAATGTTTTAGAAAACTAAGTTACCCGAAAGCTTGAAGATCAAAGGGCAAAATAAAGTAACGTTTGCAGCTGGAGCAATTATGTAAGGAGAGAGGAAGGTACAATAAAGAGCATGCAGAGTGAAATCCAGGGCAAATTAGTTCTAAAAATGTCATTCACAGAGAGAGAGAGAGAGGAGAGAGAGAGAGAGAGAGAGAGAGAGTGGAATATTAATAATAATAATAATAATAATAATAATAATAATAATGAGAGAGAGAGAGAGAGAGAGAGAGAGAGAGAGGGGAGAGAGAGAGAGGAGAGAGAGAGAGTGAGTGGAATAATGATAATAATAATAATAATAATAATGAGAGAGAGAGAGAGAGAGAGAGAGAGAGAGAGAGAGAGGTGGCAAATGATAAACGAAAATGGTATTCCTATAAAGGTAAAAGTGTCTGGTTTCAGTTCCAGTTTTATCAGAATAGTTGATCACCAGAACGTCAGCCGGGCAAGCCCAACACCTAAGTCAAGTAGCCAAGCACAGCAGTGGCCTCCCCAGTAAACAGTTTAAAATAACAGTCTCGGGAGGGGATCGATCTACTGCCATGGGAATGCTAGGCGTACACGTTATCATTGTACTAGCGAGGAGGATAGTACTGCCATTGGATGGAACGTTTAGCAAACTCCAATGGGTGAACTCATGATTCAGAATTATGCATTGTTTTTCTAGTAAGTTGCCATAGACTTGGTGGTTTATAGTGTGAGTTTCCAGGTTAAATCCAGCTTCCTTAGGTATCCATAACATTCCTCACTATATGTGCTGTTTCATGTAACACGCTCTTCTGCACAAGTCCTGGGGCTATATAGGTTTCAATGAATTAGATATGGTCCCTAGAGCTCCTATAATTATTGTCACCTATTCCAGTAGAATATTTCATAAGAATTTCAATTGAATTGGTTTCTCTAGGTACTTTTCTATTAACTCTCTTTCTACTCTTCTTCCTCTCTTGAGTCCCATGGTATCGCAACAGGTATATGAACACACACACAACATAGGCACACACACACTCACACACACACACACACACACACATATATATATATATATATATATGTGTGTGTGTGTGTGTGTGTGTGTTTGTATGCGTGTGTATATACATTTGTATACACACACGTACATATATATATATATATATACATATATATATATATATATATATACATATATATATATATATATATATATGTATATATATATATATATATATAAAAATTTCACCATAGAAACAAATTTACTATTAGTAGCTTCTCGGGACGTACTCTTATATGTTACAAGACAATAATAATTCAGGGAATACTTTGCAACTTTATGACAGGTAATAAACTAGAAGTAATCATAATATGCTAACATTGAACATAAGAAAAAAATGATGTGGTCTAAACTTAATTTGCCCTGGAATATAAATATTAATTTTATGACGTTCTGTAGAAGGTTTTTGTATCAATTTCAGTAATCATCACTTATTTTATTTCAAACCATTTAATGATCCATTTGAAAGTTTTTATTCAATTTACCCCTTTTGGAGTCATCCTCCTCCTCACTATTATCATTATCATCATCTCCTTCTACACCTATTGACGCAAAGGACTTCGGTTAGATTTCACCAGTCGTCTCTATCTTGAGCTCTTAATTCAATATCTCTCCATTCACCATCTCCCACGTCACGCTTCATAGTCCTCAGCCTTCTAGTGCCTTGTGAAACCCAGTTAAAAGTTTGGTGAACTAATCTCTCTTGTGGAGTGCAAAGAGCATGCCAAAACCAACTCCATCTACGCCCCACCATGATCTCACCACACATGGCACTAGAATAATATCTCTTTTGAAGTAGATATTATTAAATCAACAGATAATTATGAACGAAATTTCTTATTACATCTGTGGTTATTCAGATATAATCTAAGACCCATACTGAAGAGTGACAGTGGTGTTACCATGGTTACTCTTGTCATGAACCCTGTCACAAAGAATACTTGTTTATCTGTAATTAGGGTGAAACTCTGTGCCATGTAGGGTATAAATGTACCTTAAAAATTCTATCTAATTTTACTAATCATTGTACTGATAAAGCCGGTTACATGATTCCTTTCATAATTTTCCTCTACATTCTAAATCTTTACTAGTGTTGAATTATAGCTGAAAAATTAACAATCCAAAAATTCTTGACAATTCTTTGGGATTTTAAACAACGTATAATATTAGAAAAGAATTGTCCTCTCTCTCTCTCTCTCTCTCTCTCTCTCTCTCGCTCTCTCTCTCTCTCTCTCTCTCTCTCTCTAACCAATATCAAATGGAGTCTCCCTCGGCAATGGACTAAAAAGTCTTTAAGAAATCCAAAATCCTTGTAACTCTCTCTCTCTCTCTCTCTCTTCTCTCTCTCTCTCTCTCTCTCTCTCCTTCACCTCATCTCAGGCAAAACATATTCACACCACCAGACTATCTAGTTCGGCAGGGTCTTGTTCTCGGGAAAATAACGACACTATTTCCTCCCTTCGCTCATTGCATTATGATCACTTAGTGCCAACACCAAGGAGCCAGAAACGGCATTTCATATCAAGTGCCAAAGCAAACAGAGGAGATGTGTGATCCCTTCCTCGTAATCAAGTTGTTTTTGGTAAACAGGAAACAAGCGCATACGGAGTAAATGGTACATGTACGTGGTGTAACAGACGCCATTTCTGTGGAATATACTAAGAGTGAAGTGTTACTCTGGGTATTTTTCTAATATTTTTAAACTGTAATGATATATTTTGTATATTTTAATGCTTTCGAAATTTGGGTATAGATTTAATAAAAAAAATACATTTTTATCAACGTAACAGTTTTTCTCGCACTCACACATATACACGCACACACATACATATGTGAAAAACCCCTTATAACCTTGTATCATTATATAAGAAACTTAATTAAATACACAAAATAAGCTTTATTGTGAAATGCAATAGTGTACAGAACAACAATTACTACTTATTTCACAACATAAAGTCCGACGTCAGGAATACCAACGTAACTCGAATTCGATTTTTCCATTTAATGTTCAAGGATGACTGACGTAAAGACAGAACTGACGTAAATCGAACCGACGTAAAGTGTGGAACTACTATATTTGGAAAATGATAAACGTTATGTTAATAAATAACACCCTCTCTCTCTCTCTCTCTCTCTCTCTCTCTCTCTCTCTCTCTCTCTCTCTTTCTGGTATTGAGATATACAAGTGAATATACAAACTTCTTGATGCAAATATATAGTAAATATAATGTATGGTTAATGTAAATATAACAACTATATAATATAAAAGAACTTTAATTGGTTATCTAACTTAAAACTTTTATTTACTGAATTAGGATAAACATATATTAATTATATTAAAATTGCAGCAAACATTGATTTTTTGTTTTGTATAGCAATAAAGCCAAAACCAAATTCAAATTTTCATTATTTCTTTTCTAAAGATTTAAACGAACATACTGATATTTCTCTTCTTTTTGCTTACTAGAAGGAACATTAAACTTGTGAAGGATAACTGATTAAAAAATGATTTATTATTATATATATATATATATATATATATAAATATATATATATATATATATACATATATATACACACACACACACACATATATATATATATATATATATGTATATATATATATAAATATATATATACATATATATATATATATATATATCTATATATATATATATGTATATATATATATTTATATATATATATATATATATATACACCTATAGATATATATATATATATATATATATGTATATATATATATATATATATAAGCACATATAATCTCTGCAACTTTAACCCGAGGGTACCAACTCTGTTTCTTTTTTTGTTTCAAACCCGATGGCTTGAATAATTCATAACCCTTAGTCCAATGACATTTGTACCGACTGAAATACCACAACTCACAGATACTGACAATAAAAGGTATCTATGTAATCCTGATTTTTTGGTATTTCTTTCCTTTTACTGTATATATAATAACTGTTGTTGTTTTTGCTGTTGTTGTTGTTGTTGTTGTTGTTGTTGTTGTTGTTGTTGTTGTTGTTGATTTTCTTTCCTTTTTCTGTATATGGAATAAATTGACATGTTTTTATCACTATATTAGTATAATTCATATTTTCCTTTGTTTATATTTAGTGTAATTTACCTTAAATTGCATTTATTTGTGCCAGATGACTTCACAGTGGTATGAGAGAGAGAGAGAGAGAGAGAGAGAGAGAGAGAGAGAATTTGTGTATGCTTGATTTCTTATGTTATAATTATGTTAATTATCTTCATTATAAGGAATGTGGCATTAGTTATTTAAGAAATAAGTTATGCTTAAAGTTAATAAAAACTAGAAGATAGATTTTACATTCTCTCGATGTCATTAATCTTCAATATCTTCGTATAATGTTTGATACGACTATCTTGAAGTAAACTGATTGTTGAAGTATTTGATATTCTGGATTTTAATGGTATTTGTGCAATCCCATCTCTCTCTCTCTCTCTCTCTCTCTCTCTCTCTCCATATATATATATATATATATATGTGTGTGTATATATATATATATATATATATATGAAATGCAATTACTCTGCAATTATGTTATATTGATTTTTAATGCAATAAACAGCGACTGGTCCTCTACATTGAACTAGATGCTCTAACAACGGTGTATCTGGTGATGGCCTATGTGGTAA
>NC_090730.1:172295899-172298399 GCF_036898095.1 Palaemon carinicauda
ATATTGTGTGTGTGTGTGTGTGTGAGTATGTATGTATATATACATATATATATATATATATATATATCATTAATGTATTTGAACATATACTGTATATGTCAGATACTCACAAAATCTCTACAACAGAAAAAAGTACAAATATTTTAATAAACCATTTAGAAAATATTTCAGTACAATAACAAACAGTATTTTCCAATGGTTAAACGATACATTTGTCTGAAAAACACAAAAAAAACTGTTTCAAAACACATGTTGATTTCACAAAGAATCTATACATTTTTATATTAGCCACAATGAATGGCATGGAATTTGTAGAACGCATACTTCCTGTTATTGGAATTTCGACATCGCAATATCTGATTTTCAATTTAGCCTTTTATTTCTATTAGTTTATTGGATAACAGTTTATTTGATATACTATCAAATATGAGAAAGGTCCACATGAATTTAAAGGCCGCTCATGAATGGTAGACGCAAGGGGCAATTACAGTAGCCCAGATACTTACCATATATCCCTATGATCGCCTAAACTCCCTCTTCATCCAAGCTAGTACCAGGTAGGGCCAGGCAATGGCTGCTGATGACTCAGTAGGTAAACCTATAGGCTCCCAAAACTCCCTATCTTTATATTCTAGAATTGATATGGGTTTCTGCCTTTAAAATGAAAGATATAATCGGTTATCTCTCGAATTAAAACTCTTATTTACTTATGCAAACTAAAAGTAATTATTTCCTTTGTTGATAAATTTAGTCTGATCAAATTCTATATCCGTGTATACACAATGTTGGAATAAATATAATATCCGTTGATTAAATTTCATTTATAGATTTATATAATCTATTTAGATGTATTCAGAATAGTCCTTAATTTTTTATAGGATATTCCATAACGGTAGTAGTTTAATTAATTTGCTCGATTCAATGATTAAATATATACTGATTTTCTTTGTTTAACTGTTTCAATTTGGGTTATGCATATCTTAATTTGATATTTTTTTTGTGTGTTTAATCATATATAAATGAAAATTTTACAAATGATCTTTCTATTCTTACTATATCATTTCCTCGATAATATTTTTTTTTTTTTTTATATTAGAAGAAAATTTTGTGTGTACTTCCAGGATAATACTTTTTTTTTATATAAGAATAAAATTTTGACCATTTTCTCGATAATATTTTTCTGTTTATATTAGAATTGAATCTTGCCTATTTCCTCGATAATATTTTTTTCTGTTTATATTAGAATCAAATTTTGCCTCTTTCCTCGACAATAATTTTTTCTATTTATATTAGAATTAATTTTTGTCTCTTTCCTCGATATTTTTCCTGTTTATATCACCATTAAATATTGTGTATTTTATCGAAAATATTTTCTCTATGAATATTATAATTAAAACCAAAATATATATAATCACTCCCTTATTTTAAGCTCATAAGCCCATTTCTCTCAGTTATATAATGCCACTTCTCCATTCCTTCTCTTTCCTGGCTTTTAGCTGACCGTAAAAACTCCCTAAAATGATTATGTTTGCCTACCAAGGTGATTTTACAAACATACTGGGTCGTATACATACCAGGAGGAAAGGTAACCCAACTCCAGTCATGTGTGATTTTTTGGAGAAAGTTTAAGCTTGTTTACTTGCAAGGAGAGGAGAGATATTTAACATTATGTTTATGATTACGAGCAATGTGATTTTATTTCGGTGGATTAATCTTGTTAGAGTTACGTATGAAGGAGCTGTGAGTGTTTGAATATTAATTCTGTTTGGTTGTAGTAACCTTTGTTAATTTATATTTTAAATTTATATATATATATTATATATATATATATATATATATATGTATATGTATGCGTGTGTTTATGTGTGTGTGTATATATATATATACATATATATATGTATACATATATATATATACAATCTCCAATGCTGTACAGAAATCCCTTGATTGTGGTCGGGAACTTCGTATGATTGGCCTTGATTTTAGTGCTGCCTTTGACCGTGTTAATCATGAGGCCCTTGTTTTCAAACTGAAACAGTTGGGAGTGGGTGGGTCGTTTCTTAGCATTATTATTGATTTTTTAAGTAATAGATCTCAAAGAGTTGTTGTTGATGGGCACCATAGTGATTATAGGAATGTGATATCCGGTGTTCCACAGGGTAGTGTTCTTGGCCCATTACTTTTTATACTATATACACATGATATGTGGTTTGGCCTAGAAAACAAGCTTGTTGCATATGCAGATGATGCTACTCTCTTTGCATCAATTCCATCCCCTGAATGTAGATCTAGGGTTGGTGAATCCCTTAATAGAGATTTAGCTAGAATTAGTGCATGGTGCAAATTATGGGGTATGAAGTTGAATCCTAACAAAACTCAAAGTATGATTGTAAGTAGGTCAAGGACGGTGGTTCCTCAACATCCGGATCTCAGTATTGATAATGTTTCTTTAAATATGTATGACTCTTTCAAAATTTTAGGTGTGATTCTCGACAGTAAA
>NC_090730.1:172310899-172318399 GCF_036898095.1 Palaemon carinicauda
ATATCTCCTTTATAAACTATAACAACTTTAACAAAACAAGAGGAAGAGAAATAAGATAGGCTAGTGTGTCCGAGTGTACCCTTTGTTGGAAAGTAAAATGGAATTTAAAATATGACTACAGCCATTATATTCCTTTTGAAGGCAGAACGTAGGAGTCACATAATATCCCCTACATAGTAAAGATAAAGTATATAAGTACATATATATATATATATATATATATACATATATATATATATGTATATATATATATATATATATATATATATTTGTCTAATACCCAACTGCACAATCAACATTTGCCGATAGATCTTGTTACAGCAAGTTGCTTCCAATTTGATTTACTCTAACCAATTACGTAAGTATAATATACACACTAAGTCCCGAGTGAAAAACAATTATATCAGTTAATTTCAAAATGTTCATGCTAATTAATGATAAAAATTATCTAAGATTTCGTTAATTTAATGAGTTGGTAGGCCGACGTAGCATAGTAAATTTCTTATAATTGTCTATACATGTCGTTCGCTAGTTATCCAACTACCATATTTGATTTGGTCGCCATCGGTTCTAACAAGAGCGATCTGCCGGCTCAATTTTTGAGTCCAGAGCGATAGCGTCACGATGTAAGGCGACCAAGAGCGCTCGGGACTTGTGTGGTATCCTTCCTGTAAACCTCACCACCAGGAATCATCACTTTTGATCTTGCTGCCGGTGTGAGCAGACGTCCTGTTTACCTCTTCCGGCTTTTACTTATTTTCATTCAGCTAGGAAGCTTGCTTCTTAACAACAGTGCTTTCAACTCGTGATTGAGTATTCAACAACGATTGGACATTGATCGAACTTGGAGTTCTTCATCAGACATGGACCAGATTGACCATCCTTCGACTTTAGACCGACCTTCCCATTGTACTTCATGCCGCAAGGTTAAGCTAAGTCGAAAATTTTCATTTGATAACCACTCATTGTGTGTTAATTGTAGGGGAGTTAATTGTAACCTGACTGATGTTTGTGACGAATGTAACACTTGGTCTCTCAGTGAGAGACAGTTGTATGTTAATCATATGTCTACCTTGGCTAAGAAAAGACTTTCTAAGCAAAGACTTAGGGAGGGTTCAATGGATCGACTGGCATCGGGTAATCCTACTAAATCTTACTCGGTTGGCGAGGGGTCAGGTGAGTGTGACCGTATGTCAGTAATGTCTGAGGTGATAAACATGTCAGGTGAGCAATGTGTCCGGTCCCCTTCCCCGATTGGACCTAGTGTAACAGGGTCAGTGACCCTTGAAGAGTGTGTTGCCGCAGCAGAAGAACGTTGGGGGTCTGAATTGGGGTCTGTTAATTCTAGAATTGATACCTTAGCCTCAGGTCTTCAGAATGTGGCCTCTCAATTAGGCACACTAACTACTCTTTTCAGCTCCCTCGGTCCTGCTCTGGGTCTCCCCATTCCACCCTGTGCTGAAGGAAGGACTCGTGCTGAACCGGCCCTAACGGGTTCCGGGTGTGAGCCCGCCCCGATGCAGAGCAGGTCCGGAGTAATGTCGTACTCCCCTATTAGCTCAGAGTTAGATGTTAGGGGTAGTGAAGGTGGTAGATTCTTTATCCAGACCGGAAAGGGGCAAGCAGGGTCACAGCTGACTGTACCTTCCAGTCTTCCTTGTGGGGATAATGCCCTTCAGGTAACCTCCATTTGTCCTGTTTCGGACGAGGGTTCGTTAGGGAGGGTTTTCGGAGAGAGCGGCACTCTCCAGCTACAGGGTGGATGTGTAGGGAATGATATTGCTTCCCATTCCCCTGGGAATCGAGATACTGTAATTGTGAGAGGTTCTAAGGAACACCCTGATGGTCTTGAGAAGGGTAGGGTCGAAGCCCAGGTACATGCTGCACCAGATTGGTCTCCAGTCAGGGCTCCTTCATTGTCTTCTCCGCGAACCCCTCGAGAGGGGGGCTCATCGTCAGAGCCGTCGGCCATCATGAGGGCAGCCAGGAGGTTTGCTCCAGAGGTTGGGGATGACATCCAAGGCTTGGAGGAGGGCGACATTCCATCTTCTGCTTTTCGAAGGATGATTGCCTTCACCCAAGAGGCTTTAGTGGAATCTAAATCGAACATTACAGTGCAGGAACCTGGCGAGTTCCCTTCGGTATCCAGATTTTTGGAGGACACTCGTCAGTCAAAGAAACGGAATCCTATTCCACGCTAGTCGACAGGAGAATTTCTCAGACATGGGAGACAAGTGGTCACCAAGAAGTTGGCAGAGTATGCGGAAGGTGACAAGCCTCACTTTCCATCTTCTATCTTGGCTAAAAACAGGAGGGCCTATTTAGCTATTGGAGAGGATCCTCCAGCTCCATCTCCAGTGCCTCTTAACCCTTCATGGGAGGATATGACCAACCTCCAGAAAAACCATAAATCGTTAGTGGGTGTTTCTTTGGAGGATTGTGCCAAGCTCGAGCTGTCGACTAGAACAGTTCAGGAGAATCTGAACATGATGGGATGGCTTTGGGGTTCACTGATGGGCCTTCTGTCAGAACCAGGAGCCTTGGAGCAGTATCGACCCCTTTACAATCAGTTGGCCAACTCCATAAACCTCTCCATCAAGTCATCCATGACTGAGATATGTCTTCAAGAAGCATATCTGACTTCACGGAGGAGGGACTTCTTCTTGTCCCATGCCCCTCCGTCTCTCTCTGACATTCAGAAGAGAGCATTAAGGGCTTCCCCTCTCTTTGCAGATCATTTGTTCAATGAGGACACACTTGCGTCATCCCTGGAGAGGGCTCATCTCAAAGCTAAGGAGACAAGGGAGGACAAGATTCAATCATTGCTTGTAAGGACAGTAGCACAAGCGCAAAGACCTATTCAGCCTAAACCAGTGCCCAAACAGCCCTTGGTCGTAGGTGAGAAGAGACAGGTCAGCTTCCAGACTTCAACATACAAGAAGCCGAGGACAGGTTATCAAGGCTCAGGAATCTCGTCTTCCCATGCTTCTACAACCCAACGACAACCTCGACCTTCTTATAGCTCGACATCAGCACATAGAGGACAAAGAAGGCCAAAGACAGTCGGCAAGGGTTTTCCTCCATAGGGACTACAGCCCTCGTGTATAAAGATAGGAGGCTGCCTTCAACACCACTGGCAGGCTTGGGAGGACCTGGATCCAGACCCTTGGGTAATTCAAGTTCTAAGGTACGGGTACAGGATTCCGCTCAGCCAGCCTCCTCCATTATCAAACAGTCCAATAGCATTCAACTCGTACCAGGAGTCGTCAGAGAAGGGAAGAGCTCTTCAGGCAGAGTTAGAGGATCTGGCAAGAAAGGGAGCGATAGAATTAGCTTCGCTTCCATTCCTTGGTTTTTACAGCCTTATGTTTATCGTCAAAAAGGCTTCCGGTTCTTGGAGACCCATCATAGACCTCTCTCGTCTGAATCATTTCGTAATGAAAACTCATTTCAAAATGGAGACCCCAAGGTCGGTCCTTTTGGCGGTCAGACGGAACGACTGGTTCTTCTCACTCGACCTGAAAGACGCGTATCTCCAAGTTCCCATTCACCCTCAGTCCCGACATCTACTGAGGTTTTGCTGGGAACAGGAGGTATGGCAGTTCAAAGCTCTCTGCTTTGGCCTAACGACAGCTCCACAGGTCTTCACTCGCCTTATGGCACCTGTGGGAGCCGCCTTCCACAAGAGAGGCATAAGAATGGTTGAGATATTTGGACGATTGGCTATTCCTGTCGAGCTCAGAACAGGAAGCCATCTACACGAGGGATGTAGTTCTGAGATTGTGCAACAAACTGGGCATTCAGATCAACTTAGAGAAGTCGACCCTAATCCCCAGTCAAGTTTCCATCTATCTGGGAATGAAGATAGACTCCTCAATTTGAAGGCTTTCCCGACACAAGATCGCATCCAGACTCTTCAGGAATGCATCAAATTATTTTTAACGACAAACGCACCCTCCAGCCAAACTTTGGATGAGACTCATCGGCCTCCTGTCGTCGCTAATTCTGTTAGTTCCCAGAGGAAGGAGGAGAATCAGACCACTGCAACACCAACTCCACAACCTTTGGATCAAGAGGATCATCATTTTCAGGTTCAATGGACAGAGACGATCAGACAGAGTCTAATCTGGTGGTCCAATCCAGTGAACTTGAACCAAGGTCTTCTATTGTCAACTCCTCTTCCAGATATCATGTTGTTTTCAGATGCTTCGGATTCCGGATGGGGGGCATCAATAGGGGACCAGTTCGTGTCAGGGACATGGACAGCACAGGAATTGGAGGAATCTATCAATTGGAGAGAAACTCAGAGCAATACAGCTTGCTCTCTGTCACTTCAACCATCTGTGCCCTTCAAGAGTCGTCGCAGTGTTCGCCGACAACTCGACGGCTATTTCTTACATAAGGAAGGAAGGAGGGACGAGGGTCCCAGAAGCTGGACAGTCTTGCCCAAGAGATTCTGGCCTGGGCAGAGGGAAAGAGCGTGACACTCATGCCTCAGTTCATCATGGGCAAGGCGAACGTGACAGCAGATGCTCTGAGTCGAAGGGATCAGATCTTAACCTCCGAATGGACCATTCATCAGCAAGTGGTAGACGATTTGGTTCATCTCTGGCCAGCAACAGTGGATATGTTTGCCACCGCAATGAACCACAGACTTCAGGCTTACTTCAGTCCTCATATCGATCCGGGATCAGTGGGAACAGATGCTATGCTTCAGGACTGGAGGCATCTTCAGGGATATGCGTTCCCTCCGTTTCCTCTGATAAGGAACATTCTGAACAAACTGAGGGGAGTCCACAGGATGCAGTCTTACTCTGGTCACACCCTTCTGGCCTCAGAAAGACTGGTTTGTGGACCTCTTAGAGCTGTCAGTAGACACCCCAAGGAGGTTGCCTGTCAGACGAGACCTCCTCAAACAGCCTCATCGACACGTTTTTCATCTAAGACCACAAGCTCTTCAGCTGACTGCATGGAGGACTATCCGCAGATTTGCCAGGGCTCGAGGAGTCCTCCAGGCAGGTGGCCCAACAAGTTACCTTCGCTCGAAGACCTTCCACTCGTATAAATTACCAGTACAAGTGGAAGATATTCAGGAAGTGGTGTAAGGACACAAACACTCAATCTCGAACCCGACAGTTGCCAAGATTGCAGATTTCCTGTTATTCCTTCGTAAGGAAAGACGTCTATCCGTTCCAGCCATCAGGGGATATAGAGCTATGTTATCCTCGGTTTTCAGATTTGCCTTCAGGGAGATGCTTGAAGATCCTATCATTACAGATCTCATTAGGTCCTTCGAAATTGAAATTCCTAAAAAAGGTGATTTCAGCTCCTCTTTGGGACTTGGACGTGGTCCTTAAGGCTTTAACTACGGAGCCTTATGAACCACTAGCATCAGCAGATCTTCGAAACTTGTCCATGAAGACACTTTTCCTTGTAGCCTTGGCAACTGCAAAAAGGGTTGGGGAATTGCAGGCACTTTCAGCGGGGGTGGCTTGGAGGGGAAGAGACTTTGTTTTGCATTATTTGCCAGAATTCAGAGCGAAAACAGAGTCATTCAACAATCCACTTCCTCGGGAATTCGTTCTGATATCCCTCTCAGAGAGAGTGGGTAGAGACGATGAAGAGAGACTTCTGTGCCCAGTAAGAGCTCTTCGTTACTACCTAGACAGGACAAAGACTATCCAGCCACGTCCTAGGACGCTTTTCGTCTCTCCTAAATGCCCCAAACAAAACCTTGTCAAAGAATGCGATGGCCTTCCTTCTTAGACAGGTTATTAAGGGTGCATCGGGGGCATCGCCCACGTCATCAACTCAAGGGAGAGCATCAGGAGCCCACAGTATTAGGGGTATGGCTACTTCACTACGTTTTTGGACCAACACATCAATGTCTTCTATTCTGAAGGCTGCGACGTGGAGGTCTAACTCGGGTTTTTTCATCATTTTACTTAAAAGATGTAGAATTAGCATATAATAATGTCCGTTCCTTGGGTCCCATTGTGGCAGCGGGCGGAGTCATTGCTTAACCACTGTCATCACCATTTCCTCTCCTCTTCGCTGAACTTGGCTGGGGGAGATGGAATTATTACGTCATACTTCACATGCACTGACGATTAAACCCTCTTAATGGAAGTGACACCTTGAGAGGCAGAATCGTTAGGCTCAGGTCCTCTAGCATCAACTATTGAACCCTTTCAACGGAAGTGACACCTTGAAAGGCCTAGATTGTTGAATGCAGGACGCATGTACCTCCAATCGAACCCCTTCAACGGAAGTGACACCTTGGAGGGTCTAGATTGCTGAGTACAGGGTCTCTCTCTCACAAGTCGTAAGTGTCCGAAACATGACCAGACAGTTGGGAGAGGACCACTATGCCTGTAGCTTCGTCAACAGAGCGACCACAGAGGATGCCTAGACAGTAGCTCCCTATGGACTTGGCCCTGACATGGCGACTGACTGACGAACTGACAATTATGCCTGTGACACATCGTCAAGTCAATCAAGGTAAGCTACAATTCAGGCAACCTTCCTAGCATCAAACTGATCATTTCCCCCCATCCAGCTAAATGTGGGGAATCGGCAAATGTTGATTGTGCAGTTGGGTATTAGACAAATGTAATTTTTAATTTAAAATTAATTTTCTAATACTCACCTGCACAATCAACATTAGATGCCCTCCCACCTGCCCCACTATCAATGATCAGAGCAGTTTCAGGTCTCTCCTACACCTGCAGAGATCAAAAGTGATGATTCCTGGTGGTGAGGTTTACAGGAAGGATACCACACAAGTCCCGAGCGCTCTTGGTCGCCTTACATCGTTACGCTATCGCTCTGGACTCAAAAATTGAGCCGGCAGATCGCTCTTGTTAGAACCGATGGCGACCAAATCAAATATGGTAGTTGGATAACTAGCGAACGACATGTATAGACAATTATAAGAAATTTACTATGCAACGTCGGCCTACCAACTCATTAAATTAACGAAATCTTAGATAATTTTTATCATTAATTAGCATGAACATTTTGAAATTAACTGATATAATTGTTTTTCACTCGGGACTTAGTGTGTATATTATACTTACGTAATTGGTTAGAGTAAATCAAATTGGAAGCAACTTGCTGTAACAAGATCTATCGGCAAATGTTGATTGTGCAGGTGAGTATTAGAAAATTAATTTTAAATTAAAAATTACATATATATATATATATATAATATACATATATATATATATATATATATATATATATATTTCTTTTTTTTTCTTCCTACCATACTAAGCTGCACTGCCAAAAGTATGACTAATCGGTTTTTCCCTATCCAAAGGGTAGGGTGGAGAGGGAGTAGTCATATGCTGGTGAGAGAGGGTTACCCCAAGAGGTAGACTCAGTAAACACAATCTCTCAGAGATTGCCTAAACTAGAGTGTTGCACTCAAGAATAAGTTGAAAGGTTTGAACATGTACTGTATGAGTGCGTGTGCATGTGTGTGCATATATATCATTT
>NC_090730.1:172323399-172330899 GCF_036898095.1 Palaemon carinicauda
CTCTCCCTTTTCCTAAAAGTAATTGCACGGATATGGTATATAGGAAACATTCTTCAGGTCAACTATGACTCAGCCATCTGTAACTATCAGTGGTATTGGGAGATAAGCCACGTAACCCATTCAAAGCATTAGTGGTTGGAGGCCATCGGATTGAAATGGATAGTATATAGTGGTTAAGGGATATTAGTTAGAAATTCAAATACAAGGTTCATAGGACGCAATGTCAATGGCCAGCGTTGCCATATTGGGCTTGCTTCACATGAGCGGATTGATGCCGCGCGGTTTTGTCCGTGCTGATTAGAAATCAATGAATATCAATAAAGAGCTTCCTCTCGCAGCCTGCTCGGTATTTCTTCCGAGCGGCGGTTATTCATAAGCAGAAGCACTGCTAACCTATGTGGTTAAAGTGTAGTATCTTATGCTCGCTGCAAACAAGCAGATTAATGCTGCGATGTTTTGTCCGCGTGGACTAGAAATCGATAAATATCAATGAGGCTTTTTACGCAGCCTGCGAGCGGCGGTTATTTATTAGAGGAAGCCCTGCTAACCCCATGTGGTTCCGTGTATCATTTAAGACTCGCTTTAAATAGGCGGACTAATGCCACGCAGTTTTTACCCACGTGGATTAGAAATCGATGAACATCATTGAAGCGCTTCACATGCAGCCTGCTCGGATATTCTTCTGAGCGGCGGTTATTTATTTGCGGTAGCACTGCTAACCTACGTGGTTCCCGTGTAGCATCTAAGACTCGCTTCGAATGAGCGGATTGATGCCGTGCGTGTTTTTCCGCACGGATTAGAAATTGATTAAGATCAATGAAGCGCCTAATAGGTTGCTGCTCGGAAATTTTTCCGAGCGGCAGTTATTTATTAGGGGGAAGCCCTGCTAGCCCATATGGTTCCAGTGTAGCTGCTTAGGCTACCTTCCCACAATCGAGGAATAAACACGGTGTTTAGAAATCAATGAAGATTAATTTGAACTTTCACAGACTGCCTGCTCAGAACAATTCCGAGCAGCAGTGTTTTTACTAGCCCAGTACGCTGCTAACCTGCACAATTCTATTGTAGCGGCTCATAGAAACTACGAAGCCCTTCAGGGAAAATCCTCTCATTTGAAGACATGCCTCTTACGAAGCGGAAATATTTCTCAACGGAAAAAAAATCCGCTTGTGTGAAGCAAGTCCTATATATGGGGTCCTGTATTTCAGGAGAGGTTTCTTTGCAAGCATTTTGGAATAGGAGACAATCAGAGAGATAACTTTTATACTTTTTTTGGTTAATTGATAAATAAAGAAACAAAAATCTATTAAAAAAATTAGAAAATTAATGATAAATACAAGAACGTAAAATGTTAAAAAAGTTATCTTTATAGAGGATTTTCCGTGAAATATGAAAAAATATTCGTCATTGGAAGAAGAAGTTGCTTTTATTTTAGACATTTCTGCTCATTGAATAATAACTGGATGACTAAATAACCGGTACTCGTAAATAAACCATGCAAATCCAGATATATTAGAGATAGAGTGGAGTTATTAATCCTACTAAAGTGACAATGTCGTTGGATCATATTCATGAAACTGATAATTATCCTTACTGTGAATCCTAGATATTAATGTAGTTCAAATTAATGTACTTTGTACTGAGTATTATTTCTGGAATATCTCTGTAAAGATTTGCAAAGGTAGATAAAAAATGGATACAGGAATCATATCCCTCTTAGTAAAATTTACGTCAACGTTTATATATATATATATATATATACATATACTATATATATATATATATATATATAATATGTATATATTTATATATATATATATATATATATACATATTATATATATATATATATATATACATATATTATGTGTGCATCTATTCTAAAATAGTACATCTTCTTACAAAGACTATTCGAGCATATAATGATGCATTTATGTGTACATACATTATTATGCAACGTCTTCCCCTTTTGGAATCAGAGCGACTTCATTTGCACGAATAATAGTCTCTTTAGGGTGTTCTGTTATGATTTAGAATACCTCTAATTTATGCGATGCTTAAGGGGAAATTTTGCAAAATACCAACAGTGATGTTTAGACAGAAAGAAAGGTCATCATATACGCATTTACTTTCTGACTGGGGATAACTTAACGTGGTGAAAGGGTTTGTGTGTCGCCATGATCATCAAAGCTGTACTAGTCAGGGCCAAGCATATTAGACTGGGTTTCTGTGAGCGATCAGACAAACTTCTCCCATCTTTACCAATCAGCAGTTGGTCATCTTGGTGATGGAAAGTGGTCGAATCCCAGACACGGATAGCGATATGTCCGAGGCCTTTATCCTGCATTTGGACATGACAAAGCAGTATTTGCTATTGTTGTTGTTGTTGTTTTTTAAGGGTTAAAAGACACCCATAAGGGGCAGATGTGAAGGGCAGTGCAGTACCCTATAGACTCAGTTGGTCATCGTGGTGATGAAAATTGGTCAAATCCCAGTCACGAAAGGGATATGTCCGAGGCCTTTGTCCTGCAGTTGGACTAAGCAAAGCTGAATTTGTTGTAGTTGTTGTTGTTGTTGTTGTTGTCAAAGGATTGAAAGACAATCATGAGTGACAGAAGTAAGGGGCAGTAAAATACCATAAATACATATGATCAACGTTCAAGCACCCTCTCCATCATGATAGAACCAGAAAGGGCAAGGCAATGGCTACTGGCGACTAAGCAGGTCAACCTATAAGTTCTCCCAAATGCACTGCATCAAAGCTCGTAAGGATGGTGAGGTTGCAGACACTACTAAATACTACCAAGCTTTGGTGGGGCTTGAACTCGGTCTAATAGATTACGAGACAGGGATATATTTTTTTCTAGCCCTTACATCTCCCAAATTGACAGAGAAACCTAACTTTTTTACATAAAAATTTTTAGTTTTTACAGAAAATCTAATTGGTTTTCATAATTGAACAAACACCATTCAAATAGATGATTTGTGCCTTTGGTATAATTATGAATCTGAAGGTAGATGGAATCTATATTCATTTTGTTCTGCCGTTTAGTTTTGTTGTTTTTATGATACTGCAACTATGTTTTTTTTATCGTAATCTCACGTTGATTAATATTTCAACATATTGATAATAGAATATTGATCTCCAGTTAAAAATCTTAATAAATTTCAATCACAAAATAAGATAACCATTTACTTTGGATCATATATATTTAAATGTTAGTCTGTTTCAATTTATTTAATCTCCACTCAATGAGTGAAAGGAATTCTTTTTATCGTAGCAAGCGAAGCAATTCTGTACTTTTATTTAACTGGGAATTTTAAAATACACAAATCAACGTTTTAGATACATATGAATTATTCAATAATTTTTTTTTTTTTTTTTTTTTTTGGTAGAATCCGGACACACTTACTGAAATAAAAGGGGTAGGCCTAATGCGTTTGCTAAACACATAGTATTTTTTTTTCTTAATACGCATTGAAGGATTTATTTCTGATTAAAGACAGAAAGATAGAGGCAGAAAGCTCTATAATTTCACTTAAACTTTTCATTATGAAATAAGTCCAAGTTTCTAAGAATACAGTTTCGATTAAAACTGAAGCTCACACATAAGAATCAGTAAAAAACCATAGGGTTTATAAATCAATGAAGATTAATGTGGACTTTCCCACACTGCCGGAATGTTAAGGCAGTCCAATACCTCACGAGGTAATTGGATTGTTTAAAGGGGTAATTCCATATTAATAACCTAAACGAAATTTCATGTTCTCTCTTGCTCACCTTAAAATTGATCCAATAGATGTAGGATCTGATCGTATATTCTCTTTAGCATTAATGACAAAATACTGTAGAATCTATAGTGAAACTGAAGGAAATGATAAAATGAAATAAAATAGATACAAAGTAATTGGCTGGGAAATTCTAATCAAATTCCATCAAATTTTGTATGTAAGTATTTAGGAAAAGAAGATAATATTTACACTAGATTTAATAACTATACGAGAAGTATTATAACGTTACTAATTTAAGAAATTTTAAGATGATATATATACTGGATTTAATACCTAAACGAGAAGTATTATTAAGTCAGTAATCGAGGAAATTTTAAGAAGATAATATTTTTAATAGATTTAATAACTAAACGAGAAGTATTATAACGTCAGTAATATAAGAAATTTTAAGATGATATTTATACTGGATTTAATAGCGATTTAGTAGCTAAAATAGAAGTATTATAAAGTTTGTAATTGGGGAAATTTTAAGAAAATAAAATTTATACGGGATTTAATAATATTATCTAAACGAGAAGTATTATAACGTTAGTAATTTAGGATATTTTAAGAAGTTAATAGTTATAATAGATTTAGTAGATAAACGAGAAGTATTAAAACGTTAGTAATTTAAGAATTTTGAACACTCAAAAAATTGCTCCTAATAAGAATTGGTTATTGAGCAAAAAGTGTTACATTTTGAACATGAATTTAATCAAAATTTCTGGAGAAATACTTCGTCCTGATCGTTCTCTCATTACCAACTAATTCAAACTTTAATTTTATAAGAAATTAATTGAAATTCAACATTGAAATTATATTTTTTGCCATATTGCATATAATTAATTTTTTTTTTTCTATTCAATTATAAACCTTGTTGTTTAAATAAATCCACATGTATTAAATACACAATTATCATTTGTTATTAGATGTTCAGATACTACTGGTATGTAAAAAAAAAAGTATTTGGAATAGCTTAAGACAAACTTGAGAGTCAAAAATAAATAAATATTAATTATGAGACGAAAAATTTTAAATTTTTATTTACTCAACATCTAGTAGATGGAAATCAATGTAAGGGTAAAATGTAGTATAATCTTTTTTTCTTTGTTTATATTTGAATAGAGGAGAATTAATTCCTTTTATATGCTGATTTAAAATATTAGCATTAGTCTATACTGCAATATTTTTGCAAAATAACCATTAAACTTTGAGGTGTCAGAATATAACTGAAGAACTCAAGGCGAGAAGAAGTAATTTCTGTACCAAGACCATGACTATGAAAGTAGTTGTCATATATAAAATTCCAGATACGATTGATATAACCAAAGACTTATATATATATATATATATATATACTGTATATATATATATATATATATACATATATGTAATTGTATATATATATATATATATATATATATTTGTATATATATATATATATATATATTTATATATGTATATGTATGTGTAAGTATATGTATATGTATATGTATATCTTTACTGTCACAATTTTGGGGGAGAAGCAGTATTGATACCTGGTGAGAGGGGCTACTCTGAGAGGTACACTTTTAAACTTCACTCTTCCAAAAATTGCAATTATTATTATTATTATTATTATTATTATTATTATTATTATTATTATTATTATTATTATTATTATTATTATTATAAATTGCTAAGCTACAACCCTAGTTGGAAAAACAGAATGCTATAAGGCCAGGGGCTCCAAGAAGGAAAATAGCCTAGTGAGGAAAGGAAACAAGGAAAAAGAAAATATTTTAAGAACAGTAACATTAAAAAATATATATGCTATATAACTATAAAAACTTTAACAAAACATGAGGAAGAGAAGTAGGATAGAATAGTGTCCCCGAGTGTAATCTCAAGCAAGAGAACTCTAACCCAAGACAGTGGAAGACAGTGGGTTGTAGTTAGGACAAGGGGAGAGGATGGGAAGGATTGAATCCATGTGTTTGTGTGAGTGTGCATATCTAAATATATAGACCCCCTTTTTGACTGGCTTTGTACAAAAGTATATAAATAATATTAATGATATAAAAATGTCAACATGAAGACGAGGAAAACTAAAATTAGAAGAAGAAATTCTAAGGAATGTTGAACTTAATAACTATGACAAAGAGAATCTCCAAATTAATTTTCTATCAGAGCAAAAGGACCCCTCTTCCCTGGGTCCCCTCAA
Organism: Palaemon carinicauda; assembly: GCF_036898095.1. NCBI lineage: Eukaryota > Metazoa > Arthropoda > Malacostraca > Decapoda > Palaemonidae > Palaemon > Palaemon carinicauda. The sequence goes on from NC_090730.1 coordinate 172,329,373, forward strand.
GATGTCTAAATCTCTGACAGCATGTAATTAGGTTACCTTCAAGAGGAAGCGAGGTTGGGTATAACTCATAATTTTATGTCAGGAACTATGATATTAATCATCTTGAAAAATGTCGGGAGTTAACCATTTTTTTAAATGTTTTTTTCCCTCTGCTGCTCTAAAAACCGAATACTCTATGAATTAATTATGTCTGAATACCTTCCTAATTAATCTTATAAATAATGATAATTTTAATAATTTCACAAATAATGAAAATTGTTTTAATAATTTTCGAAGGTTAATTTTTTTTCTTATTTTTTTTTTTTTACTGGTGCTTCAAAAAAGCGAATATTTATGCCTGAATAATTAATGATTCGAACAAATAAAGGATAAATAATAATTATCATCATAATTTCAATAATAATGAGAATTGTCTTATTAATTTTCATGAGTTAACCATTTTTATTTTATTTTTCTCTGGTGCATTAAAAACGAATATTCTATAGATTAATTATGCCTGAATAACGTATTAAACTATTGTAGTTATTAATAATTTTGATAATTTCAAAAATAATGAAAATTGTTTCAATAATTGTCGTGAGTTAACCATTTTAAAAAAGTGTTATCACTGGGGGTTAAAAAACGAGTATTCTATAGATTTATTTTGCCTGAATAACCGATTATTCTAATAATTTCATTGATAATAATAATTCCAATAATTACATAAATGATGATAATTGTTTCAATAATTTTGATAAAACAAAAGATATAACATTAGTTAAAAATTATTTCAGGTTTTAAAAGTGATATATTTTTTTTGGTTTGATATACATTAATTTGGAAATAAAATACAAGAAAATATCAGATTAAAAAACAAAATTAATTAAAAGACAGAAACCGTAAAAGTGAAAATTAGGTAAAATTATGCAATAGTGATAATGTTTTTTTTTTTTACTGATGCCTTAAAACTCCAATATTCTATATATTAATTGTGTCAGAATAATTTCATTATTTCTAGGTATTGAGAAATGGATATATATTATTTGTGTTATATAATTGATTTAATAAAATATTAGAAAGTATTTGAGATATAAAAAGCAATAAAAAGGATAAAGACTTTAAATATACAAAATCAGTTAGAATTAAACAAAAAAAGTTTTATGTAGCAAATTGAAATGTTATATAATTAAACCTCCCTTTATGGAATGTACAGCTGAAAATTAAGATAATACATTATTGTGCAATCCTGTATTAATAAAAGTTAATCACTAACAACAATTAATCTCCCAAGCGTAAATAATTGCATAGCTTCAATGTATCAGTGTTTTCATGGCTAACAATGTCATGGGTTGGAACCATCAATAACTAAAAAAATGTTCTATCGTATGAGAAATCACTCAACATTTTTTAAGCTTTCCATCAAAATAGAGGAATTATCCTAGGAATTTGTGACAAAGTATTTATTTTTTATCCTGTTCACCTGCTTATGCCATTTTTATATTTTTCATTTAAATATTCTGTATATGAATATTACAATGGTATTTTTGG
>NC_090730.1:172333399-172338399 GCF_036898095.1 Palaemon carinicauda
TTTCAGTAAAATAGACTTGTTTTCGAAGGAAGGTAGACTTTTTTGGCAGTAAAATAGACTTTTTGGATGGAAAATAGACTTATTTTGCCTGGGAATGCACTGTTTTAGTAATAAAACATGCTTGTTTGGCGGAAAAATAGACTATTGGAAGTAAAAGAGATTATTTTGGGGGTAGGAATAAAGACTTGAGTGGGAGAAAAATAAACTTTTTTCTGTTGGATAATTGAGTTTTTGGCCTTCTTTAGCAAGAATGACTTTTTGGCAGGGAGAAATCCTTTTTTCTATTTGGTGGAAAATATACTGTTTTAGCAATAAAATAATTTTTTTGGAAGAAAAATATACATTAATGGAAATAAAATTTATTTTTTTGGCAGGAAAATAGACTTGCTTACGAGGAAAATAAACTTCTTTTGTTGTATAATATAGGTTTTAGTAAGGAAAATAGACTGGTTTGCCAGGAAAATTAACTTTTTGGCAGGAAAATAGATTTGGGCAGGATATATATTGTTTTGGCAGTAAAATAAACTGGTTTGGCTGAAAAATAGACTTTATCGCAAGTAAAATAAAGAATATCTTGGGCAGGAAAATGGACATGGGCAGGAGAATAGACGTTTTGGCAGAAATAAGACTTGTTTGTAAGGAAAATAGACTTTTGGTCAAGAAAAAAAAAAAAAACATACTTTTTGACAGGAAAATAGACTTTTGGCAGGAAAATAGAATTTTGGCAGGAGAATACCATTTTTTTTCCGGGAAAATATAAATTTTTCTTAGGAAATATGATATTTTGTCAGAAAACATACTTTTCAGGCGAGAATATAGCCTTTTTTTTTAAGGAAAAGTACTTTTACTTTTATCAAGTGTAAATGTAAATCAGTATGAAAGGGGGTTGCCCTTGTAAAAATGATATTACGTAACAAAATGCATGTTCTTTTTCCTTTATGATATTATACACTAATTTTGGATCGACCCGTAAACAGAAGTTGAGTTTAAACGTCAAGAATTGGGAGTAATCTAGAGAGAGAGAGAGAGAGAGAGAGAGAGAGAGAGAGAGAGAGATCATAATACACTTAATATAAAGTAAGGTTTTATTTTCTCTCCTTTTAGCTTTATTTCAGATTTCAAACATCTTCCTCAAAACAATTTGGTTATTAACTGATTCAGAATCCATTGTGACGATTAAAACACCAAACCATTTAAATTTTATACAAAGAGGTATGAATAGAATTTCTGATATAATAATAGGGTCATTTTTCTAAACTAAAGTAACAATAATAACAACTTCAAATAAAAAGAAGACTGTTGTAAACTATGATTTTCTCTCCATTTCAAAACTATCATCAGATATATACTGACAAATCAAGGATAGGATATATCTATATATGATATTGAATTTCCATTTAACATAAGTGTAAGGCAACAACAACTAGATAGGTACTCAGTAGAGCGCAGATCTCCACTGCGGCAGCATATTTTTTGACATTTTGCTTGACCTTGACCTTTGATCTTAATATGTATTAATTGCCGTGGATTTTCATACACTTAAATATGTACCAAGTTTGAAGCCTCTATGACAACGATGTCCAAACTTATGGATGAGTATGTGAACTGGACATTTTGCTTGACCTTGACATTGACTTATGGCCTTAACCTTACAAAATTAAATCATATCCAGATTTTTAGATCAAAGTTAATCCCTGCAAGTTTCATTACTCTATGATTAAAAATGTGGCTAGGGAGCTGTTGATATTATTATTATTATTATTATTATTATTATTATTATTATTATTATTATTATTATTACTAGCAAAGCTACAAGCCTAGTTGGAAAAGCAGGATGCTATAAGCCCAAGGGCTCAAACAGGAAAAATAGCCCAGTGAAGAGAGGAAATAAAGAAATAAATAAACGATATAAGAAGTAATGAAAATAATACCCTAAAACATTAACAACATTAAAACAGATATTCAATATATAAGACATAAAAGGATTTGTGTAAGCCTGTTATCATAAAAACAAACAAATACACAGGCAGACAGACAGACAAACAAACACACAAACAGCGGTAAAATCATAACCTCCTTCCAAATTCGATGGCGAAGGAAAAAAATAGAGTTGTATGAATTCTATCAGAGCCATAAGCGGAAAGACAGATTTCCCTTAAAACATGCAAATGGACCATATTCTGGAACACTGCAACAAGCTATAAAGGTATAAAAAACTGAATTCAAATTGGGACGTCGAATCAAATGAAAAATGTTTCGTGGAAATGGAAATAGAAGTTTCCGATCGTGAGAAAATATTAACACATATTGGGGAATGGGAGTTTATTCCATACATTTTTAAGGGTCTTGCTATAAGTGTGCATGTTCATATATGGTTTAATGTGTCAGTTTATATTATTATTATTATTATTATTACTATCCAAGCTACAACCCTAGTTGGAAAAGCAAGATGCTATAAGCCCAGGGGCTCCAACAGGGAAAAATAGCCCAGTGAGGAAAGGAAATAAGGAAATAAATAAATGAAGAGAACAAATTAACAATAAATCATTCTAAAAACAGTAACGTCAAAACAGACATGTCATATATAAACTATTAACAGCATCAAAAACAAATATGTCATAAATAAACTATAAAAAGACTCATGTCCGCCTGGTCAACAAAAAAGCATTTGCTCCAACTTTGAACTTTTGAAGTTCTACTGATTCAACCACCCGATTAGGAAGATCATTCCACAACTTGGTAACAGCTGGAATAAAACTTCTAGAGTACTGCGTAGTATTGAGTCTCGTGATGGAGAAGGCCTGGCTATTATATGTATGAATAACACACACAGACACAGACATTCATATATATTTATATATCTATCTATCTATCTATCTATCTATCTATATATATATATATATATATATGTATATATATATATATATATATGTATATGAGTGTGTATATGTATATATATATATATATATATACATATATATATATATATTTATATATATATATAAATATATATTTATATATATATATATATATATATGTCTGTGTTTTATGTGTATATGTATATGTATGTATATATATATATATATATATATAAATATATATATATATATAATCTCACCACGCTCCAATACAAACGAAATCATATTTCATCACCACTACATTTTATTTCAACATTAACATCTTTGGACAATAAATGGCGTAAAATTGAGTGATTACCAGATCGCCAAAATCACCGGCTCATTAATTTGATTGAATCGATCGTTTTCATCACGGTGTAATTTACTGACCTGTTCCTGCTACAGGTTTTAATCTGCCAACGATTTATCCCTAATTTATTTTTTGTGAATAGTTCCATGTCAATGGACATGGTGGATTTAGGTAATATGTGACAGGTTGTTCTGTATATTTATGTTGGATGGGTTCGTATCAGTCATTTGTTTTTACTATTATTTTTTTTTTCTTTTTGATTAATAGATTGTGAAGTTGATAAGGTGATGTTGATCTGGAAACTGTTAATCAAATATTGATTGAAATTGAAAATGTTATTGCAGGGAATACGAATGTGTATATATATATATATATATATACATATATATATATATTATATATTATATATATATATATAAATATATATATATATATATATACATATATATATATATATATATATATGTATATATATATATATATATAATATATACATATATATATGTATATATATATATATATATATATATTTATATATATATATATATATATATATATACAGACACCTACCCTTAATTATATAAAGCAGATGGAAGTACTACAACGTTGATAATTACTCGAAATCACCAACTTTCTCTTATGGAATGAAATTGAAAACCAAAGAAGATCTATTTCCTAAGTATATGAATCCTTACATGACAGCTGTTAAAGAAAAATGACATTAAATACTTAGCACCATTTCAATAATTACCTTTCGTGATAGAAAAAATACTTAATGTATCCAATTCAATCTTGGTATAACACCTTGCACCCTCGATTTCTTCCCCAGGATATTCCATTATGCTTCGTTTGGTTTTCTTATGGGTTTTTAAAGTAATTGACTACGGCATAAAAGTATTCTTTGTTTTAAATGGCTAGCGGAAGTAATCTAGTTAGATTTACCTTTAACAGAAATATTATTGGAACTAGAGGGGCACGCAGTAGAGTGCAGACCTCCGCCGCACCTGCTTATTTCTCGATATTTTGCTCGACCTTCACCTTGACCTTTGACCTCAATATGTATTGATTGGCGTGGATTTCCATACACATAATTATGAACCAAGTTTAAAGTCTCTGTGACAACCATGTCTAAATTTATGGCTCATTACGTGAATTGGACATTTTGCATTTCACCTTTGACATTGTCATTCCAAAATTTAATCATTTCCAGCTTTTGACATACCAGTTAATCACTACAAGTTTCAATATTATTATTATTATTATTATTATTATTATTATTATTATTATTATTATTATTATTATTATTATTACTTGCTAAGCTACAACCTTAGTTGAAAAAGCAGGATGTTATAAGACCAGGAGCTCAAACAGGAAAAATTGCCAGTAAGGAAAGGGAACAATGAAAAAAAAAATAAGAACAGTAACAAAATCCAAATATGTATTTCCTATAAAACTAGATGAACTTTAAAAAAACAAGAGGATGAGAAATAAGATAGAATAGAGTGTTCAAGAGAACTCCAACCCAAGACATTGGAAGGCCATGATACAAAGGCTATGACACAAACCAAGACTAGAAAACAATGGTTTGATATTCGAGTGCCCACCTCCTAAAAAAGCTGCTTACAGTAGCTTGAGAGACTCGTCTGCCTTGACAAAAGAGAGAGAGAGAGAGAGAGAGAGAGAGAGAGAGAGAGAGAGAGAAAGAGAGAGAGAAACCTTACCAATGTCCATTTCACATTGTATATGGCAAACAAAAAGCCAAATGTGTAACATGAATAAAGATTAAGTATGAC
>NC_090730.1:172340899-172343399 GCF_036898095.1 Palaemon carinicauda
AAGGGTAGTTTTTCTGTTCTATGAGAGAGAGAGAGAGAGAGAGAGAGAGAGAGACTAGTTCCAAAGAATAGTTTCTGTATGTTTCTATGAGAGAGAGAGAGAGAGAGAGAGAGAGAGAGAGAGAGACAGGAAAACATACAAAATAAAATATTTCAATATATTTTGGTCTTCACATTGTGTTTGAAGGGCCATACCTTGATGCAAAAGGTGTATGATTCTGAAACATAGTTAGGATGGAGGAATAAGAGAGGTAGTGCTTGATGGATGCTTGAAATAAATTATAGAGAGAGAACCCTTTATATATTAAAAATGGAATAGACAGTACATCATTATAGTGATGAATGCTTGTTGAGTATTTAGGACGGTAGAGTCATGAAATTTATTTTATCAAAATAGGGGTAACTGAATTTTTGTTTGAGTTTATAAACTCTATAAACAATGCATTTGATCATAGCATTGTGTACGTGATTAAATCTTAGGGATAATGAATTTAAGAGAATTTTACTTTATTAGATATATGGCGTTAATAAAAAGGCATTTGTACATTTTTTTATCCTTATTTATTATTATTATTATTATTATTATTATTATTATTATTATTATTATTATTATTATTATTATTAGTAGTAGTAGTAGTAGTAGTAGTAGTAGTAGTAGTAGTAGTAGTAGTAGTAGTAGTAGTAGCTAAGCTACAGCCGTATTTGAAAAAACAGTAAGTTATAAGCCCAAGAGCTACAGTAAGGAAGATAGCCCAATGAGGAAATGAAATAAGGAAACATAAAAAAGTGTGACTGAGTGTACCCTCAAGCAAGAGAACTCTAATGCAAGACAGGGAAAAATCATGGTAGAGAGGATATGGGACTATCCAAAACCAGAGAAAAATAGTTTGATTTGGTAGTGTCCTTCTCCTAGAAGAGCTGCTTACCATAGCTAAGAGTCTCTCTTACCCTTATCAAGAGGAAACTGGCCACTGAAGAATTACTGTGCAGTATTTATTGGCTTGAGTGAAAAAGATTTTTTTTCGGTTGTCTCGGTGCTGTCAGATGTATGAGGAAAAGTTTATTGATTGATTGATTTGAGGTTTTCTGGCATTCTGACATCTAAGGTAATTGACACTGATATTGTTTATTGTAAATAAAATAAGAAAAATCAATAGAAACCATAAAAACAGAGATGTCATTTCAGAAGACATGCTTCTAAAATAAAGCTAAAAATACCACTAGCATTGTAGGACACATCATGTCCAAGAATCCTGGCAAGGATGAATCTGCTATCCTCACCTCGAGCCTCAAACAGATATCTATTTTTTTCACTGCTATATGTGGGGCATTCGGTCAACAAATGCCTCACTGTGGAGAGAGTTATGCAAAGAAAAAGAGACTAATCGGTGTATGTGCAGGCAAAGGAAAGATGAGCCATAACCAGAGATGGATCCAATGTAGTACTGTCTGGCGAGTCAAAGGACCCGATAACTCTCTAGGTATTAGTAACTCAACGGGTGGCTGGTGCCTTGGCCAACCTACTACCTATCACTACAAGTTCGAGAGGAACATAAGAAGAAATAAATCTAATATTCTAGCGCAATCATAATCATGGGTCGACTACACATTACTGAGACTTTGCTAGGAAAAGGATATGTTTTGTTTATGGCTCTTAAATATACATGCAGCCGATTCGCAGTCCCCTCTAAAAACGGAAATCCTCTTAATATTTAAAGGTAGGGAAGCTGGTAGGGGCAGGAGTCGCAAAGCGAGACGGGCCCGCTTAAAGCGAGGGCCAAATATTTACACTCCAAATTTAACGAGCGACAGTGTTTGCTTTGCAGCCAGAACTCCAATCCCTTATACTGCCACTCGTTTGCAAATAATCCGTGTATATGGGCTGTGCAACTCTGATTATTTTCTTACCCTTTTTACCAGGGTCGTGGCTGTAAAGAAATTTGTTTTTTATAACTTTCTTTTTAAGAAAAACAAATAAATACACATACACAGTATATGGAAGTATGTATATACAATATATATATATATATATATATATACATATATATATATATATATATATATATGTATATATATATATATATATATATATATATATTTTCAAATAAGCCATATATATTTTGATATATTAATGTCTGGATTCTCTTAACGACCTCGGGATCAGAGCCCCAGGCGAAATCTCACAAAGACAAGAGCTTGGCTCCGGCCGGGAATCGAACCCTGGTCGGCAAGCTTATATAGACAGTGACTAACCCATTCGGCCACGAAGGAAGATAAAAGTCAATGACAATTCTACTATACTTATACCTGTCGAATTCAGGTATTTTGTACTTAGAATTGAAATCAACCCATCTTCACCATCGTAGCTAATTGGTAGTTTGTTACTTGGCATTCAATTTATGATAAATTTTGCACATTTTTACGTGTTTTTCATATTCAAATAAGCCATATATATTTTGATATATTAATGTCTGGATTCTCTTAACGACCTCGGGATCAGA
>NC_090730.1:172353399-172365899 GCF_036898095.1 Palaemon carinicauda
CAAGAGGAAGGAAGGAGATCGGTGTCTATCCAAACACAATACCGGCCCAAAACCCACCACGACACAGCGGAATATTGATGTCTTTGGAGGGTGGACCGGTTTATATGTGTGTGTGGGCTCTTCTTGTTCACACGTTTATGTGCAAGAAAGACCGCATCCTATTGCTGTTGTATATACAACGAACAACAACAAATAGAGACGCGTCTAGTCCACTGCAGGGCGAAGGCCTCAGGGTTGTGGTGGCATGATGGAAATGTCCTATACTCGATTTGTTTTAAATGAGACGCATTTGCACTGACTTGCAGGGGTGCCCTTTTAGCTCGGAAGAGTATCCTACTAGCTGATTGCCTAGAATTATCTTGTCCAGCCAATCAGATATTAGGAAACCTTTCCGTCCTAAAAGGGCACCTCTTTTAGTTCGGAAAACTTTTTTACTAGCTGATTGTTAATAGAATTGTTCTGTCCAACCATGCAGCTACAGTATAAGGAAATTTTTCAGAGCTAAAAGGACCCCCTTTCGCTTGGAAAAGCTTCCTTTATGCTGATTGGTTAGAATGATCTTATCCAAACAATCAAATAGTTGGAAACATTTCCGAGCTAAAAGGGCACCCCCTGCAAGTCAGTTAAAGAAAATGAGAAAACTTACATATGAAGAATTATAAACAGAGGTCAGATCCTCCGAGAGAACGAGTGACCTCTCCAATGCATGGAGATAATACGCCTCAAAATGCATTTTTAATTCTAAGACATGAGGACCACAACGAAAACGACCTTCCCTGAATTGAAATACATTGTACAAACGAGCCATTTCGTGGACATTTATGGTCGAGGGAATTACCCAAGACCATACTAATTACTATCTTATCAAACAAAGAGGTTTCTCTGACAGTTTCGATTGCATTTCTTAACGGATGGAAATAGTCAGCGGTCGACTACGATCCTATTACAAGGTCATCTTGGTTAAATGCTTCAAGTTTTTCTCTGTTAATACATGATGAGTCTTTATTATTATTATTATTATTATTATTATTATTATTTGTATTATTATTATTATTATTATTATTATTATTATTATTATTATTTATAATATCATTATCATTGTTATTGTTATTGTTATTGTTATTGTTATTGTTATTGTTATTATCATTATCACTATCACTATCACTATTATTATTATTATTATTATTATTATTATTATTATTATTATTATTAGCTAAGCTACAATCATAGTTTGGAAAGGAGTATGCTATAAGCCCAAAGGCTCCAACAGGGAAAATAGCTCAGTGAGGAAATGGAATAAGAAAATATACTACATGAAAAGTTTAAAAATAATAACAACATTAAAATGAATCTATTATACATAAACTACAAACACTTCAAAATAACAGGAGGAAGAGATATAAGATAGAATAGTGTCCCCGAGTGTACTCTCAAGCAAGAGAACTCTACCCCAAGACAGTAGAAGACCATGCTATTCCATCTGAGGTGGACACATTCTGATTATTAGGAATTCCTGGGCTAAACCCCAGGAGGCTTAATATGAAGGATTATTCTACAAGGATATGTGTCCAGGATTATATATGGCGTATAACCCGTTCTTATATAACGATATATAAAACACGGTTCATAATAAGACAAATCATAATTGATTCTCTACTATATTTGGTTATATGATTCAATCGACCATCTGAAGTGGGATATCTTATAATTTTTTTAACATATCTTAATAAAAATTGTCATAGTCAATGGTAGAATATTGAGTGAAATTACTAAATGTTGGGAAGTTTCAAAATTGATAATTATGTAGTTGTCATTAAGAGAGTTATGGAAGATGATATTTCTTATTGAAAAGACAATGACGTTCCACTATTGGTTGGTTAGTTACGGGAAAAATATTTGGGAGTATGAATATATATATATATATATATATATATATATATATATATATATATATATATATATATATATATATATATACACTGTATATAAAGATTTCGTTGTGCATTGATTTAAAATTATTGGTAGAGAAGTTCTGTTTCCATGGATATTGAAACAAAAATTAAAATGTTTCTCATATTAAGGAATAATAATATATAAACCTAGCCATCCATTGGCTTGATCTTATACAACACTTTTATAAATCCCTCTCTTTTCCTATAACTAGAATATCATACTACATACATCAGCCTTGTCTACCCTAATTAAGTAGTGCTTCTCGTTTTATTATCAATCTATAATGACGTCCTTATTTCTTGTATTTTTTCTTAAAATTTTGTCTTCAATATCTTAAGATGTCTTCTCCATTCTTTCAGTAAGTACACACCTCCTTCTGTTTTGCGTTATCCTTTTTTATTTTTCATTGAGTTCTAGGAACATAGACGAGATTTTCATTTTCAATCTCTCTCTCTCTCTCTCTCTCTCTCTCTCTCTCTCTCTCTCTCTCTCTCTCTCTCTCTCTCTCTCTCTCTCTCTTAGCTTTTTCTAGATTATTTGCTAACTTTCTTTAATTGATTTATCACTATTTAATTTTTCAAATTTAATATCTATATATCAAAAGAAAGTGCTATGTATTAATTATATCAAATTGAATATATAATATAAGCTAGTAAAATGTATATAGTGATAAAACTTTTCAATGGATCTCATAAACTTATAAGAAATGCTAACGTTAAGAGTTCTGCGATGGCTATTGAGAATTCCCTTATTATGATTTCATGCGCAGATGTCTGAAGCAAATGTCAAGACTCAAGAACTGCAACTGATATCCAATTCATTTCATTCTTCCAGTCATTCAAGACAGAGGAACGACTGGTAATGTTTAAATGCCAAATGAACTGGTGTTTGAGGTTTGAAATTTTGTGATTCATTTAGTTTTTCAGAATGATCCGTCGAGATTAGATAACCTTGACGAGAAAATTCTATTAATCAAGGCTTCGAATAGTCAATGGACTGTCAGGAAGTGGATTCAGAATGGAACAAGTGCAATATATATATATATATATATATATATATATATATATATATATATATATATATATATATATACGTATATAATGTATATATACATATGTAGATATATATATATATATATATATATATATATATATATATATATATATATATATATATATATATATATATATATATATATATATATATATATATATATATATATATATATATATATATATATACATACATATATATACATACATATATATACATATATATATATATATATATATATATATATATATATATATATATATATATATTGTTATGATTCGTATCTATAATTCACGATTTCATGTAGCACTTTATAGATCATAACAATATTCTTAGAAGTTAGTGCTAGTTTACTAGGTTCAGTTTAAAGTTTATAATTTAAAAGGGAAAATAGATAAAATCACTTTTAATCACTTTTAAATTATAAACTTTAAACTGAACCTAGTAAACTAGCACTAACTTTTAAGAATATTGTTATGATCTATAAAGTGCTACATGAAATCGTGAATTATAGATACGAATCATAACAAATGGTGACCTGGCCAGGATATTCTACACGTCGTGTATGTACAGAAATTTTCCTAATTGCCTCTATTGTCGAACATATGCGTATTTTTTAAATATATTAATCGAGCGAAATTTTGTGAAACTGTGTTTCCATTTTAGTTGACTATTGATGGCTGCTCTGTATTATTGATTTTTTTTTGCGACCAAAAAACTTTAAGTGAAGTGTAGTTTAATAATTAAATTTAGTTTTGAATAGTAGAAATTATTGTAGTTATGGAGCCTTTTGATTTGAGTGCATTTGTTAGTCAACCCTCTATTGGTTATTTGCGTTCGCATACGATACGTAAAGAGGACTGGCTATCTATTGCGCGTGAATATGAATTTGTTCGTGATGTCAAGAAAACATGGCGTAAATCACAAGTCAAGCATTTTGTTATAAGTAAATTGGTTGATAATGATATATTAACTGAAGAAGCGTTTGATCTTTGTGATGAAACAAGTTCAGTGTTAGAGGTAAAGAGGTTAGAGTTGCAGTATGCTGAGAGAGAAAGAGAGAAAGATAGAATAGAGAGGTCAGAACGTGAAGAACGAGACCGGAAAGAGCGGTTAGAACGTGAAGAGCGTGAATATAAGTTTAAGTTAGAACAACTTAAAATTGAACGCGAAACTGGTGGTGTAGCTCGGTTAGAAGATAGTAACACTAATGTAATTAAGTATTCAAAGATGATTCCTTCCTTTGACGAAAACTCGCCTGATGAATTTTTTGCTTTATTTGAAAAGTTGGCAGATAGTTTAGAGTTACCTAAGGTAATATGGCCAATTCTTATTCAACCTGCTTTAAAGGGTAAAGGTCGGTCTGCCTTTTTTGCTTTAACATTAGAAGAAGGTAAAGATTATGATTTTATTAAAGAATCTATCTTGCGTGTGTACGAACTCACCCCGGAATATTACCGCTTAAAGTTCCGTAAATATCGTAAATTTGACAACCAGTCGTATGTTGAATATTCCCATAATATTGTACGTATGCATGATAAGTGGTTAAAGTCTGCTGGTGTTTCGAACATGGATGAATATAGAGAATTAATATTAGTAGAACAATTTATAAGAGGTATACCCATTGATACGCAGAGGTATTTATTTGAGAAAGAAGTAACTACTCTTCAAAGAGCAACTGTACTTGCTGAAAATTTTAGGTTATTAAGACCTCGCTATTCAGGTAACCAATCCAGGAAGACACCAGGTAAGTCACCTCAAAACTCACCACCAACAAGTCCTTATAGATTATCTGTTAAATCTCTTGGCTCTGGTGCTAGTTCAAGTGTAACTTGTTATTCGTGTGGTGAGGTCGGTCATGTGAAAGCTAGATGTCCCAAACATTCTAGGAAGAATGAAAGAAAGAGTAAAGCAGAGGAATCTAATTTCTCTTGTTGCGATATAAATGCTGAGTCAGCTGGTGGTGTTGATGGTTTCAAACCATTCTGCTTTGACGGAGTTTTGGTTACTGGTGATGAACATAGTGAGGGTGTTGTTGTAAAGCTAATGCGGGACACCGGTTCATCACAGAGTTTAGTTGTAAGAGGGGCAGTACCTGGGTTAGAGGACTGTCTTACCAATGATAAAGTAATAGTTAGGAGCATAGGTGGTTTGACTTCTTTGCCTCGGGCTAGAGTGCATTTGGATTGTGGCATATTCAAGGGTAATATCATTGTGGGTATTGTAGAGTCTCTTCCGATTCCTGGCGTAGATGTTCTTGTTGGAAATGATGTTGCAGGTAATCTTGTGGTGCCGGACCCAGTGGTATGTGATAATCCTTTGGAAGTCAGCCCTGTTCAGCAGTTGGAGGATGTGGAACCTGAGTTGTTCCCATCTTGTGTAGTTGAACGCAGCAGAGGCCTGCGTGGTATTGTTTTGACCGAATCGGTACCTAGTATTGATGACCAGTTCAATGCTGTTGGATGTGGTGCTAGGTCTGCAGTTGAGGATGACAAGGTGAGAGATGGAGTACGTTTAGATTTAGGGACAGATTTTGACTACTCTCTCCATAGTTTGTTTAATGAAAGTGTTCAACCTGATATTCCTACTGTGGTTAGGGAGAATAGTTTTGATACTACGAGTAGGAAAGGTTGTAATGGAAAAGTTGGAAATGTATTGACATCATCATGCAATGATGTATATAAAATTAATGTCACAGATTTGAAACATGAACAAATTAACGATGGTTCTTTACAGCCTTTGTTTAAGAATGCATTGACAGAGAAGGAGAGTTTGGCAGAATCTACATGTTACTACTTGAAAGCTGGAGTGCTAATGAGGAAATATAGAGGAAGTACCGCAGCAGCAACTGCCTCTTGGGAAGTTAAACAACAGTTGGTGGTTCCAGCATCTCTGAAAAATCATGTGATGAAGGTGGCCCATGAAGTCTCTACTACTCATCTTGGGATCAAGAAGACAGCATACAGTATATTGCAATATTTTTATTGGCCTAGCTTTTTTCGTGATGTGAAGGTATTCTGCAATTGTTGCGTAACCTGTCAAAAAGTAGGTAAGCCAAACCAAGCACCTAAACCAGTTCCTTTGGTGCCTCAAGTAGTCTGTAATGTTCCTTTTGAAAAAGTTATTATTGACTGCGTTGGACCTCTACCAAAAACAAAAAGACAGCACCAATACATGTTGACTATAATGTGTTCTAGTATTAGATATCCTGATGCTATTCCTCTACGGAATATAACTACTAAGAATCTTATTCCACACCTTATCAAGGTTTTTACTCAATATGGCATACCTAAAGTTGTTCAAACCGACCGTGGTACCAATTTTACATCAAAGCTTTTTCAGGATGTTATGTTGGCTATGGGTGTTCACCATTCAATATCTACAGCTTATCATCCGCAAAGCCAGGGGGCGCTAGAGCGATTTCACCAGACGCTTAAGGAGGCTCTGACTAAATACTGCCATGAACATCAGAAGGAGTGGGATGAGGGACTACCGTTTGTGTTGTTCGCCATAAGAAATACTCAGCAAGATAGTTTGGGATATTCGCCTTCTGAACTACTTCATGGTAGGAGTGTGAGAGGACCCTTAAAGGTTTTATATGATGTCTGGCTGGAAAACGACGAATCAGGTAAAGACTTACACCAATATGCTGTTACTCTTAAAAAGCAATTAGATGAGGCTCGAGTATTTGCACATCAGAATCTGTTTAAAGCACAAAATAGTATGAAGAAAAGGTATGATGTTAAAACTATAATAAGAGAATTTAAACCAGGTGATCAAATTTTAATGCTTAATCCCACTAAGAAGTCTTTAGAATGTCGTTTTGAAGGACCCTATACTGTAGTAGAGAGACGGGGCAATAATGTATATGAAATTGAAACTACTGGTAAGAGGAAAGATAGACATCTTGTTCATGTGAATAGACTTAAGCCTTTTGTGTCAGAGAGGACTAAAGTGAAGTCGACAGTGCTTGCAGCTGTAAACGTTAAGAATGATTCGGTTATTGTTCCAGAGAATGATTTTCAAATAGGTAATGATTCTCACCTCCCCAATTCTGAAATTTTAATTAATATCTCCGCAAAATTAATGCATTTAGGTTCTCGTCAGGCTATGGATGTGGAACGTTTGCTGAAGTCTCTCACAGATCTGTGTGGAGATGTACCAACACAAACGAATCTTTTGGAATATACTATCATTTTGAAAGAGGGAACAAATCCATGCAAGCAAGCACCTTATCGAGTATCCCCATACAAGAGCTATATTGAGAAAAGAAACTCAGTTTCTACTGGATAACGACTTGGCCGAAAGCTGTGACAGTCCTTGGTCTTCACCGTGTTTATTAGTACGAAAACCCGATGGATCGTTTCGACTCTGCACCGATTATAGACAGGTTAATAAACTCACTGTCACAAATGCATACCCACTGCCTAGAGTGGATGATTTGATTGATCAAGTAAGTTCTTCTAAAGTTGTTACACGTATAGGCCTTCTAAAAGGATACTACCAAATTCCTTTATCACCATCTTCAAAACCCATTACTGCATTTGTTACACCCGATGGATTGTTCCAATATAAGGTTTTACCTTTTGGCTTAAAAAATGCAGGACCAGTATTCCAGAGGGCAATGAATGATCTTCTAGAAGGACTTCCAGGAGTTGCAGTTTACTTAAATGATGTTATTATTTTCGCAGAGTCTTGGTCGGACCACATGAAGGGCTTGAAAGAAGTGTTGCTGCGTCTGAGGAAGGCAGGTTTGACAATAAACCTGAAGAAAAGTGACTTTGGACATGCCAAGATACAGTACCTTGGATACGTTGTGGGAAGCAATGAAGTGGCACCAGTAGATGCCAAGGTGAAGGATATCATTGCCATACAGCCTCCCACCTCTAGAAGAGAAGTTCAACGATTCCTGGGAATGGTTGGATACTATCGACGTTTTTGCGAAAATTTCTCAGATGTGGTCGCTCCTCTCACTTCTCTTACAAGCAGTAAAAAGCGATTTAATTGGACTGACGATTGCAAGACTGCCTTTGAACACTCAAAACGCATCCTGGCATCTTGTCCAGTTTTGCAGGCACCAAATTTTAAGAAACCCTTTTCAATTGAGGTTGATGCCAGCGACTTGGGAACGGGAGCTGTACTGCTACAGGAAGGGACAGATGGAATCTTGCATCCAGTAATGTATGCTTCTCAGAAGCTCAAACCTCACCAACGACCCTATGCAACGGTTGAAAAAGAAGCTTTTGGGTTATTGGTTGCATTGGAGAAGTTTGCAGCTTATCTCCATTGTTCTCCATTTACTATCAATGTCTACACGGACCATCAGCCGCTAACGTTTTTACAGAGAATGAGAACGAAAAATCATCGACTCATGAGATGGTGGCTGATGCTACAAGAATATGATCTTCAAATACACCATATAAAAGGAAAAGACAATGTATGTGCAGACATGTTATCACGGAATCCTACATGATAAGGAATATTAAAATAGTCTTTTCAGTCATCATGATGGTGATGACGACTTTTTGTGGGGGGATATGTTATGATTCCCGTTGTATATTTATTAAATATTTTTTTTAGTTTTCTTATCAGTCACTAGATGGAGTGAGTATCCTTAAAAATGTATGGTTGTTTTCAGTCACTCGATGGTGTGACTAATTAGTTGTGATTTAAGTATTGTTTGTTTGTTCCATGGTCCATAGATGACCAAATATTGTTTACTTCGACAATAAAGTTTGCTTTGTCCAGTGTGCTTCCTGGATTGGTGATTAACGGTTCTTGGATTTATTATTTGGATTTAAAAGTGTTTATTTGTATTCGGTAAGATATTATTGTTCATTTTGTTTCGATACACCAGTGGATTTATTTAAGAGAAAGTTATGAATTTATCTATCATTATTTCTTTATATTTCTGTACATAAGTGTAGAATATATATATTGTAATTAAAAGTGGTTAAAAGTGATTTTATCTATTTTCCCTTTTAAATTATAAACTTTAAACTGAACCTAGTAAACTAGCACTAACTTCTAAGAATATTGTTATGATCTATAAAGTGCTACATGAAATCGTGAATTATAGATACGAATCATAACAAAATATATATATATATATATATATATATATATATTTATATATATATATATATATATATATATATATATGTATATATATATGTATATATATATGTATATATATATGTATATATATATGTATATATATATGTATATATATATATGTATATATATATGTATATATATATGTATATATGTATGTATATATGTATGTATATATGTATGTATATATGTATGTATATATGTATATATATATGTATGTATATATGTATGTATATATGTATGTATATATGTATATATATATGTATATATATATATATATATATATATATATATAAAGTGTCTTGCGTCTGTTATGCTTAAGTAAATCTAATAAGAATTTCCAGACCATTCCTATTACATGCGGTGCATTAATATAAGGTACTAATTCGGTTTGGTACTGGATAAGCCTAAAACACATTGAGTCTCAGGATATAGGCTTAAGTTTACATTGACTTTTTTTTTTCCCCGGTTGTATTTGTTTCTCTCCATATACCTTAGCGTCCTACGTGTTTTCCACATTGATGGTATCAATCTCAATTTCAGCAATGTATTCTTTAGTAATTTTGAGACACCAATTAGGATTTAGGAGAACAATAGTAACGTTAAGAATAATAAATAGATTTTACTTTTATTTGGAGTTGCCTTCAATCAGAATAAGTGTAATTATATTAAATTTATTTATTAGAAACAATATGAATTATCGTTTAAACAGTGAAATAACATAAATTTAATAATAAATTAACTATTGGGGCTCGCTTCATACAAGCGGATTTTTCGCCGTACGGAAATATTCTAGCTTGTTAGGATTGTCTTCACACGAGAGGATTTTCTCCGAGTGGCCTCGTAGTTACTCTAAGTCGCTACACTGGAACAATACTGATTAGCATTGCACACGGTTAGTATATGACTACCGCGCGGAGATTTTTCCGAGCGGACACCATCTGAAAGGCCTCATTGATCTTCATTGATTTCTAACCAATGCGCCTAAAAGAACGCAGACGAAAACGTGCGGAGGAAACCGTGCTGATTCAATGCGCTCATGTGAAGCTGTCCTAGTAGCACCTAGGTTTCTTCAATGTTGAATATAAACAATTATGTATAATCCTTACTAGCAGAGATATTTCGAGATATTATTGCTTTTATTTCATTACGCCTACCATATTTTCGCATATTATCCTTTTAGATGACATATATCTACACCATAACTGTGAAATCGGAATAAAAACGATTTGATCTAGACATCAACTTATCTATGACGTGGGTAAATGAAATAAGGAGTGAAAAGTCCGGAGACTTATTTTCAGACAATGAACGGATTATTCTCAATTAGTCGATTAGTTTTAAGATAATCTCCTTAGTATCCATACGCCAGATGATCATTACATGAAAATAAAGTAATATTGATATGTATGAGGTATGCACTATGTTACGTAATTCAGTCGACTATCTTTTATCTATAATACAGAATTACAGATGATAAAAATGGTTATCTAGTGGAAAGTAGCCTTAGAGTCGGTATACCTTTGAGTATCGCCTTAATCAGCAAAGCTGTACTAGTCAGGGACACTCATACTAGAATGGTCTGCTGTGAGCGATCAGACGAAAATCTTCCACCATCACCAATCCTGACCAGCATGGCGATGAAAATAGGCCAAACACCAGACATGAATAAGGACATGTCTAGGGCCTTTGTCCTATGGTGGACTAGAAAAGACTGCATTTGTTGTTGTTGTTGTTGTTGTTGTTATTGCTGTTTGTTCTTCTTCTTTTTCTTCTTCTTTTTCTTCTTCTTCTTCTTCTTAGGTTATTAATCACCAAGGCTTAGCAATACACTGGAAGCAATCAGAGATAAAAGAAATGTTTCTCACCCAAATGTGTCTTGGGTACAGACTTATTTGGAAAGCTGAAATGAGCATACAATTTTACCTCAATATTGCAATTATATATTTATACACTAAAACAATAATAATATCATCCATTATAGACTAACAGTGTTCTATTTAAGTTAAAACGTTTCTGGTTTCATTTTATTATTATACTCTTATTTCTCTAGTCATGACGAGGAAACCCAATGGCAATATCACTTTAATTGTCACCTGTGTCCTTGGATAATTGATTGATTGATTTAAGGTTTTCTAGCCACTTGATATATAAGTTCATATGTCCTTGAATGAACTGGCGAAGATCATAGGGAATGTTTTGTGATAAGAGAGTTAGCGTAAAGGTTTTAGCGCAGTTAAACCAGCTTTGGTGTATGGAGCTGAAACCTGGCCAATAAAGAAGATTCAAGAAAGGAAGTTTGACGTAGCAGAAAGGGCATGTAACATCCCCATTTCTGTCACTTATTATTATTATTTTTATTATTATTATTTTTATTATTATTATTATTATTATTATTATCATACTCGTTATCGTTATTGTTATTTTTATCGTTAAAATCATTATTATTATTATTATTATTATTATTATTATTATCAATTATTATTACTATTATTATTATTATTATTATTATTATTATTATTATTATAAGTGTCGAAAGTCATTCAACAAAGAAGACTACAGTGGTTTGGACATATCATGCGTAGAGAAGACGATCATATGTGCCGAGGCGTCATAGTCGTGGAGGTGAATGGAGGAAGGTGAAGGGGAAAAGCAAAGCTCAGATGGGAAGATGAAGTAGTAAATGGCTTGATGGGAAAAGGATTAGGAGAAAAGGATACCCAAGATAAAATGAGGATGGAGAAGGCCTATTCTATCTGATATCTATAAGAGTAAATGCTGTAAACAAAGAAGATAGTCTCATTGCAAGTAATCACAGTATCCAGATGAATATGTAAGGTAATGGTCATTTTGTTCTTACAGGAACCAAACCTCGCTTCAACTTATATCAATGGATGTGATTTATCATTTTTAGTCTATAGAACTTTAGTCGAAATGAGTTGTCATCCATAACCATTTTTTTCTAGGTATGTAGTATACTTAAAAAGTAATAACTTGGAAAGTGTAGGGATCGATCATATATCCTAAGTAAAGTAATAAAAAAGTAACTTTTCTAACAGATGGCTATTCTTCACGAAGTTAAAAAAATGAAAACTATCATTCATTATTTCAATAACACATGGTTGTTTAATTCTCGTAATTTCGACATTTGAATATAAAATGATATGAAAATTAGTACACAGAATAATTTGAATGATGAAAATTTACTGGTACGAGAAAGAAATATATTGTATCATCTCCCCAAAATAGCTGAAAATATCCTTAGAAATTTTCACATATACAACTTTATTTACCTCTGGAAAAAATAAAACTTATTTCTTCAAAAGATCCATTAATGTTTGCTACTAAAAATGCATTAATTACTGAATTATTGTCATTAT
>NC_090730.1:172368399-172370899 GCF_036898095.1 Palaemon carinicauda
AATTTTCATATAAAGATTCATAACTTTTCGTATATAAAAATCTGAACTAGATAGTGGAGAGAGAGAGAGAGAGAGAGAGAGAGAGAGAGAGAGAGAGAGAGAGAGAGAGAGAGAGAGAGAGAGAGAGAGAGAGAGAGAGAGATAATTGCTTATGTAGTAGAGTAGAACCTTTTCTGTCAGAAAAGTCAATATCATATCTGGCAGCATATGTCAATCAGTCGTGTGATAATAAAAGAAAGAGATAGAAAGAACTCAAGAGTTTCTCATATCAGAAGGATAAAAGAAACTGAGATTGATATTAGCAACCCTTCTCTGGATATTGCAATTATCAAAATCAGCTATTACCCCGAGGATTTAGCAGTCCTGTTGACATTGAAGAAGTAAGTGCTTTGATGAAAATTCAGATAAACACAACCTACTTTTGAAGCAAGACAAATTTAATTTGTAAACAGACCTGTTAAGAAATAAAGGCTCTATATAAGCCTTCTGACAATCAAGATTTTGTAAACAAACTGCGAAAACATCGTCTTTGTAGAGATTTTGTGTCACTAAATAGAATGGAGTACTGTACATGGAAGGGAAGAGGCAGATATAATAACGAACTTTGAGGAACCAATAATTTAAGAGAAAAATCCAGAAGGTGTTGTTTTAGACTACAACGATACTTTTTATTTAAAATTCATTGATATGTTTCAAATTTAATGTTATTATTTGACTACTGTATTAGACACTATTTGTTCTAATTTCTCTTTTTTTCTTTTTTTTTTTATCTAGGAAATATTTATTTTAATTTTGTTACTGTTCTTAAAATATTTTATTTTTCCTTATTTCCTTTCCTCACTAGGCTATTTTCTCTGTTGGTTACCCAGGGCTTATAGCATCCTGCTTTTCCAACTAGGGTTTTAGCTTAGCAAGTAATAATAATAATAATAATAATAATAATAATAATAATAATAATAATAATAATAATAATAATAATAATAATAATTTGATGCAGTTGAATTCAGAATCTTGAGAGATATCTGGTCAGATCTTACATGTTAGGGAACTGAGCAATACTCTTGCATTTTATCCTCTTTAAATATCAAAGATATGATACCTCAATGGGGTAGTTCAATCGGTGGAACTTCAGAACTTCAAACATATAGAGAATGTTTTCATGTTGACATAAGTCTCTTTTCATAGTTTATTTATGAAATTCCTTTCATCATTGGACTGTTTTACCCTATTGAAAACCTTAGGTTTATAGCACCCTGCCTTTCCAACAAGGGTTGTAGCTTAGCTAGTAATGATAATAACAATAAAGTAGTATTGGATGGGTGTGCTGTTCTACAGTTAATGTATAGAGATGATATGAGATTTTATGTTTTTATGTCTAATAAAAGGATAGATCTGTGATGGGATCGTAGGAGGCGTTGATAGGACATCACCCGAATAATTAACTTTATTTCGAGACAAAAAAGATTTATAGCTCCTCAAGGAGTCACACAAGGGCGATAATAGCATGCTTATAGTCAACGGTTTTTATCATTAATGGTAGCATTGGCGTAGAAATTGATAGCATAACAACATAATGATACTAGAGTTGAAATTAGCTCGTGGAGTCTGATGACGTTTGAGTGTTGAAGAAAACGGACATAGGTATATTTCTTTATTTTTATGTGCATCACAGATCCTCTAGATTTGTCTGCAAGAATCACAAATCTGAATTAAAGGATTCAATTTTATCCTTTTTATTTTATAAACTGTGGATCGAAAACATATTTCTTTTATGAAAAGCACACACCCAATCAATCATATCATATAATGTATCCCTTAAAATAATTTGATACAAAACCTGTAAGAAATGTTAAAACAAACAGTATTAAAAAAAATAACCAAAATAATAGAACAATGAAATTCAAAATATAGACATAAGGTTTACTTTGATAATAAAGAAAAATTATTTCTTTGAATATCATGATTTTTTTTATATGTAAAATAAGAAATGTCTAAAAAAAGAAAAAAAAAAGGTGTAGAAGACATTTATCTCTATCTATGAAGGGTGGAATTTCTTTGAAGCCTTATATACGATCCTCTCCTTTCTAGAGATCTTTTGAAGAATCTTTTCATCCTGTTTCTTCTTATTTATTAATTCCTTCTCCTTAAATGAACATATATTGATATTCTCACTCGATTATGTCTCATTGTGTGCAAGATATACGTCTCCTCTATGTACGCAAGCGAAGCGAGCCGCATATTCTAACCTTTGTTCAGTCCCTTGCGTATAAAAAAAAAAAAGTTTCTTTTAATAATTACAAAAACAAAAGATATATGGAAATGTTTCCTTTTCAGATCTTAACAGTCAACTACAAATAACCCTTTGTATTAAAATAAGAATATATCTTTTATGCCATTGTAACAAGGAGCCTTGAATTGAAGAAAGGTTGTTGCAGGCAAAATATCCTTCCATCTCTCTTTGATCTTTTCATTAAGGGAAAAGATTTGCTAGATCTCGAGT
>NC_090730.1:172373399-172383399 GCF_036898095.1 Palaemon carinicauda
AAAAAAAAAAAAAAAAAACATAAAAAAAAACAAAAGACCTGGACTCATCAATGTGGAGAAATTACCTCACAGACGTCTAGCAAGTAAACAAAGCATTCGTAGACGAACATTCGAACACGCAATTCGAGGCTTCTTTGTTTGTTCCTGGTCCAGCATGCATGAGCTCAGTTGTGGTGGGTCTAATGGCCACTGAAATGTATATTGTAGGATTTTCTCTGCTGCTGGTCTTTGATTATCCATGACCTTTTTCTTTTAATTATCCCAATGTTTAATAGGATATATAAGCTTTTTATAGTTTATATATGAAATATCTGTTTTGATGCTGTTAATGATTTTGAAATATTTAATTTAAATTTGTTCATTACTTCTTATATCGTTTATTTATTTCCATATTTCTTTTCCTCACTGGGCTATTTTTCCCTGTTGGATTTGGGATTATAGCATCTTGCTTTTCAACTAGGGTTGTAGCTTAGGTAATAATAATAATAATAATAATAATAATAATAATAATAATAATAATTATAATAATAATAATAATAAAATGTTTATGAAATTATATACAGACGGCACTGTTTACTGCTTATATCTTAACGTTTATTTGTTAGAAAAAGTCTGCCTAATGGAATATTTGGATTAAAAAAGTTTTTTACTTAATAACTTCCCGAAATATATAATGATCTAAAAAGCCTTACATATAGTAAATAGACTTGACAAGTAATAATAACAATGAAATGTTTATGAATATATTCAACATGCTATATTCAATAAGATTGAAATAAAACATAAATAAAAAAAAACAAAGAAAGACATAACGTAATGTTTATGCGTGCATGTTATTCTGATAATGTACTACAAAGGCATGTTTTGGGATTTTAACGATGAGTGTATTATTCAAAGTCTCGTAAGCTCACAGCCATTCTTTATTCATGCTCTTTTTTACGGCAGCAAAAACAAAAAGATAAGTATCTTATAGCAAGGGTGTGAATGAACATCTATTGTTTAAACGATTATGTAGTTTAGGTTCATCTAGATATTGCAAATACACATGAATTCTATAATATAAAGGCAAAAACATACGTATAGACTGACATTATTTTTATCTAATTCAGCTGAGGTAAATCTCACCTATATTATCAAAAATAGTTTTCTGACTATGACTATACACAAACACACATACACACACACACAGACACACACACACACATATATATAAATATATATGTATATATATATATATATATATATATATATATATATATATATATATATATATATATGTGTGTGTGTGTATATATATATATATATATATATATATATATATATATATATATATATATATATATATATATATTTATATATATGTATATAGATATATATATATATATATATATATATATATATATATATATATATATATATATATATATATATATATATATATATATATATATATATATATATACACACACACACATATATATATATATATATATATATATATATATATATATATATATATATATATATATATAATATTTCCGGTTACGGTCAGCTCTCCCCATCACTCGGGTAGTGAGGAGAGAGAAATCATACCCTGGTGAAAGAGGGCTGCATGTGCGTATGTTTGAATATCTATCTAAATATTTAGCCATCACTGTTGACGGGTCGCATACACTAGTATGGAGTAAATACTTTCAAGAAAATAACCAATATAATCCTGAGCGAAGAGAGAAAAGAACGGATTTTTTTTCTTCCAGTTTCCTAGAAAATTGAGTTTGTTTTGGTAAGGTTCTTCAGCAAAGGAAAATGTGAGAGACGATAAAGGGAATCTTGCTGCCAAGATTGGACGGCCAGTGATGATAGAACTCCAAATAATGGCCCCTTAGGTGCCATACAAGAAATGAGAGTTGGTTCGCCACTCGTGGTCCTTATCGCAAGACCCGATGGCCAATATGGGGAGCGAGTTATGGGTAACGTTATATTGCTTCATCAGTTTTCGAAGATGTTGTTTGTGGTGTGACAGAATGTGTTTGGGTAACGTTTGATTGCTTAATCAGTTTTCGAAGATGTTTGTTGTATGACAGAATGTGTTTGTGTAACGTTTGATTGCTTAATCAGTTTTCGAAGATGTTTGTGGTGTGACAGAATGTGTTTGGGTAACGTTTGATTGCTTAATCAGTTTTCGAAGATGTTTGTGGTGTGACAGAATGTGTTTGGGTAACGTTTGATTGCTTAATCAGTTTTCGAAGATGTTTGTGGTGTGACAGAATGTGTTTGGGTAACGTTTGATTGCTTAATCAGTTTTCGAAGATGTTTGTGGTGTGACAGAATGTGTTTGGGTAACGTTTGATTGCTTCATCAGTTTTCGAAGATGTTTGTGGTATGACAGAATGTGTTTGGGTAACGTTTGATTGCTTAATCAGTTTCCGAAGATGTTTGTGGTGTGACAGAATGTGTTTGGGTAACGTTTGATTGCTTAATCAGTTTTCGAAGATGTTTGTGGTGTGACAGAATGTGTTTGGGTAACGTTTGATTGCTTAATCAGTTTTCGAAGATATTTGTGGTATGACAGAATGTGTTTGGGTAACGTTTGATTGCTTAATCAGTTTTCGAAGATGTTTGTGGTGTGACAGAATGTGTTTGGGTAACGTTTGATTGCTTAATCAGTTTTCGAAGATGTTTGTGGTGTGACAGAATGTGTTTGGGTAACGTTTGATTGCTTAATCAGTTTTCGAAGATGTTTGTGGTGTGACAGAATGTGTTTGGGTAACGTTTGATTGCTTAATCAGTTTTCGAAGATGTTTGTGGTGTGACAGAATGTGTTTGGGTAACGTTTGATTGCTTAATCAGTTTTCGAAGATGTTTGTGGTATGACACAATGTGTTTGGGTAACGTTTGATTGCTTAATCAGTTTTCGAAGATGTTTGTGGTGTGACAGAATGTGTTTGGGTAACGTTTGATTGCTTAATCAGTTTTCGAAGATGTTTGTGGTGTGACAGAATGTGTTTGGGTAACGTTTGATTGCTTAATCAGTTTTCGAAGATGTTTGTGGTATGACTGAATGTGTTTGGGTAACGTTTGATTGCTTAATCAGTTTTCGAAGATGTTTGTGGTTTGACAGAATGTGTTGGGGTAACGTTTGATTGCTTAATCAGTTTTCGAAGATGTTTGTGGTATGACAGAATGTGTTTGGGTAACGTTTGATTGCTTAATCAGTTTTCGAAGATGTTTGTAGTTTGACAGAATGTGTTTGGGTAACGTTTGATTGCTTAATCAGTTTTCGAAGATGTTTGCGGTGTGACAGAATGTGTTTGGGTAATGTTTGCTTGCTTAATCAGTTTTCGAAGATGTTTGCGGTGTGACAGAATGTGTTTGGGTAACGTTTGATTGCTTAATCAGTTTTCGAAGATGTTTGTGGTATGACAGAATGTGTTTGGGTAACGTTTGATTGCTTAATCAGTTTTCGAAGATGTTTGCGGTGTGACAGAATGTGTTTGGGTAATGTTTGCTTACTTAATCAGTTTTCGAAGATGTTTGCGGTGTGACAGAATGTGTTTGGGTAACGTTTGATTGCTTAATCAGTTTTCGAAGATGTTTGTAGTTTGACAGAATGTGTTTGGGTAACGTTTGATTGCTTAATCAGTTTTCGAAGATGTTTGTGGTGTGACAGAATGTGTTTGGGTAACGTTTGATTGCTTTATCAGTTTTCGAAGATGTTTGCGGTGTGACAGAATGTGTTTGGGTAATGTTTGCTTACTTAATCAGTTTTCGAAGATGTTTGCGGTGTGACAGAATGTGTTTGGGTAACGTTTGATTGCTTAATCAGTTTTCGAAGATGTTTGTGGTATGACAGAATGTGTTTGGGTAACGTTTGATTGCTTAATCAGTTTTTGAAGATGTAGTTTGTGGTATGATATAACGAGTTTAGTCAACGTTTAATTGCTTAATCATTTATTGAAGAGTTTTGTGGTATGAGAGTATGTGTTTCGAAAAAAGAAGGTTTAGGATATTTGACATATCATGGGAGAGTGATGTCAATTCATGTAATGCAATTTTACTCTTTATTTCTATTAGGCTGGACGCCCACTTGCGATTTCTTTTTGGTAGAGTGACGCTGATTGTTGCCAGATACCTCCATAAAATGTGAGCATCTGTAGATGGTGAGAGTGAGAATGGGCAAATTTTTCTCAAAAACCAAAAGGATGGAATAATGGACACAGAACATCTGAGAAGAAGGTACGAGGGAAATGGCACTTGAAGTATACGAACATTGACCAACTGAACGGAGGAATGGTGTGAACATGGTGCAGAGATCGGAAATATTGATCGTACACATCGCACGATGTGGGCAACATTGAAGGAACGTGCGCAGGGCCATCAAATGCTTGTAAAGCGTCTGACTGTAAACAGTATGATCGACAGAACATTGAGGGCCAGACGAGATATAAGGGGGGCGATGAAACAAACTCAGCAGACACCAGCTGCGACAGACCTACCGTGGAATCACACCCACCACTCAGCAGCCACCAATCATACTATGACCCTACAGCAGTATGTATCACCATGGCTCATCAGAGACAACCCTGCCAAGATGCACCAGATTCTGGATCTGGACTTCATCTTCATAGCAACTGTATACCAATACAAGAAGGATTGTGAGCAGAAGGCCAAGGAATATACACTCTGGACAAGGATGAACCTAGCATGGCATGTACTCCATGGATACTACAAGAACCTTCTGCGGGAGCTGTCCAAGGAAGACCCTAGCCTGTACTGCAATTACCTGAGGATCAACGTGCCATTATCCAAGGAGACCATTGATTGGATCAGGCCACAAATTGGTTGACTAACAACGTAGTCACACAATGCATCATGAGAACTGTCTAACAAGGCCAATGTGTCCTCCTTATATACGTGCATGCCATCTAGCACACCATGTCGTGGTTGATGTGCGAATATATTTGTAGAAGGAATGTTTGTTCTATTTGTCGCACTATTGCCTGCAAGCGATGTCTCTCTAGTCACCATTTACTGTTTGTCGCTCGATGCGTCTTGCAAATGTCAGGTTACCAAAATCATCTCGCTAAGATTAAGATCAAACCTTATTCTTCACAAGACGTCCCACATCCCAGGACACCCCATGCTTGCAAGCACATATTTTTTTGCAGACTGGGAGATTCATTGTGATCAA
Organism: Palaemon carinicauda; assembly: GCF_036898095.1. Taxonomy (NCBI): domain Eukaryota; kingdom Metazoa; phylum Arthropoda; class Malacostraca; order Decapoda; family Palaemonidae; genus Palaemon; species Palaemon carinicauda. The sequence goes on from NC_090730.1 coordinate 172,378,591, forward strand.
AGCACTCCTATTACGTGATGGTGTCGTGATCTATTATTTTTTCCGGAAGTGTGTGTTAAGGATCAGCACCGTCAGACGAAAAATCGAAAGTGGGAGTCAACCCTAACGCTGTCTGTAAAACAAAGTTGCTGAGGTTGTAATTATTAATCATAAACACTTCTACTAATATTACAAAGTGTTATATAGAAAATTGGGAGGAATTACCTCACAGACGTCTAGCAAGTAAACAAAGCATTCTTGGACGAACAATCCAACACGCAATTCGAGGCTTCTTTGTTTGTTCCTGGTCCAGCATGCATGAGCTCAGTTGTGGTGGGTCTAATGACCGCTGAAATGTATATTGTAGGATTTTCTCTGCTGCTTTGATTATCCGTGACCTTTTTCTTTTAATTATCCCAATGTTTAATAGGATATATAAGCTTTTTATAGTTTATATATGAAATATCTGTTTTGATGCTGTTAATGATTTTGAAATATTTCATTTTAATTTGTTCATTACTTCTTATATCGTTTATTTATTTCCATATTTCCTTTCCTCACTGGGCTATTTTTCCCTGTTGGATTTGGGATTATAGCATCTTGCTTTTCCAACTAGGGTTGTAGCTTAGCTAATAATAATAATAATAATAATAATAATAATAATAATAATAATAATAATAATAATAATAATAATAATGCTCCTAAAAAGACCATTTTACTTGAAGATGAATCGCCAATCTCCCTCTTGGTTAGCTAAAGCATTTGGTTTACAAAATGTGTATAAGATTATAAAAAGACGAAACTATTTTCTACATATACCTTAACGTTTATTTGTTAGAAAAAGTCTGCCTAATGGAATATTTGGATTAAAAAGTTTTTTACTTAATAACATCCCGAAATATATAATGATCTAAAAAGCCTTGCATACAGTAAATAGACTTGACAAGTAATAATAACAATGAAATGTTTATGAATATATTTAACATGCTATATTCAATAAGATTGAAAAAAAAACATGAATAAAAAAAAAACAAAGAAAGACATAACGTAATGTTTATGAATATATTTAAAATGCTATATTCAATATGATTAAAAAAATAAAAAACATAAATAAAAAAAACAAAGAAAGACATAACGTAATGTTTATGCGTGCATGTTATTTGGATAATGTACTACAAAGGCAGGTTTTAGAATTTTAACGATGAATATATTATTCAAAGTCTCGTAAGCTCAAAGCCATTTCTTATTCAAGCTCTTGTTTACGGCAGCAAAAACAAAAAAAAGATAAGTATCTTATAGCAAGGGTGTGAATGAACATCTATTATTTAATAGATTATGTAGTTTAGGTTCATCTAGATATTGCAAATACACATAGATTCTATAATATAAAGGTAAACACATACGTATAGACTGACATTATTTTTATCTAATTCAGCTGAGGTGAATCTCACCTATATGATCAAGAATAGTTTTCTGACTATGACTATACACAAACATACATACACACATACACACACACATATATATATATACATATATATATATATATATATATATATATATATATATATATATATATATATATATACATACATATATATATATATATATATATATATATATATATATATATATATGTATGTATATATATATATATATATATATATATATATATATATATATATGTATATATATATATATATATATATATATATATATATATATATATATATATATATATATATATATATACACACACACACATATATATATATATATATATATATATATATATATATATATATGTATATATATACATATATATATATATATATATATATATATATATATATATATATATATATTTATATATATATAATATTTCCGGTTACGGTCAGCTCTCCCCATCACTCGGGTAGTGAAGAGAGAGAAATCATACCCTGATGAAATAGGGCTGCATAAGCGTATTTTTGAATATGTATCTAAATATTTAGCCAGCAATGTTGACGGGTCGCATACACTAGTATGGAGCAAGTACTTCCAAGAAAATAACCAATATAATCCTGAGCGAAGAGAGAAAAGAACGGATTTTTTTTTCCAGTTTCCTGGAAAATTGAGTTTGTTTTGGTAAGGTTCTTCAACACAGGAAAATGTGAGAGACGATAAAGGGAATCTCGTTGCCAAGATTGGACGGCCAGTGATGATAGAACTCCAAATAATGGCCCCTTAGGTGCCATACAAGAAATGAGAGTTGGTTCGCCACTCGTGGTCCTTATCGCAAGACCCGATGTCCAATATGGGGAGCGAGTTATGGGTAACGTTAAATTGCTTCATCAGTTTTCGAGGATGTTGTTTGTGGGATGACAGAATGTGATTGGGTAACGTTCAATTGCTTAATCAGTTTTCGAATATGTTGTTTGTGGTTTGACAGAATGTGTTTGGGTAACGTTTGATTGCTCAATCAATTTTCGAAGATGTTCTTTGAAAAAAGACAGAATGAGTTAAGGTAACGTTTAATTTCTTAATCAGTTTTCGAAGATGTTGTTTGTGGTATGACATAACGAGTTTAGGCAACGTTTATTGCTTAATCAGTTATTGAAGATGTTTGTGGTTTGATAGAATGTGTTTCGAAAAAAGAATGTTTTTGATATTTGACATATCATGGGGGAGTGATATCAGTTCATGTAATGCCAATTTACTCTTTGTTTTCTATTAGGCTAGACACCCACTTGCAATCTGTTTTTGTAGAGCGACGCTGATTGTTGCCAGATACCTCCCAAAAATGTGAGCATCTGTAGATGGTGAAAGTGAGAATGGGCAAATTTGTCTCAATAACCATAAGGAGGGAATAATGGACACAGAGCTTCTGAGATGAAGATACGAGCGAAATGGCAATTGGAGTATACGAACATTGACCAACTGACAGGAGGAATGGTGTGAACATGGCGCAGAGATGGGAAATGTTCATCGTACACATCGCACAATGTCGGCGACGTTGTAGGAACGTGGGCAGAGCCATCGAATGCTTGTAAAGCGACTAACTGTAAACAGTATGATTGACAGAACATCGAGGGCCAGACGAGATATAATGGAAGCAATGAAACAAACTCAGCAGACACCAGCTGCGACAGGCCTACCGTGGAACCACACCCACCACTCAGCAGCCACCAATCATACAATGACCCTACAGCAGTATGTATCACCATGGCTCATCAGAGACAACCCTTCCAAGATGGACCAGATTCTGGACTGGGACTTCATTTTCATAGCAGTTGTATACCAATACAAGAAGGATTGTGAGCAGAAGGCCAAGGAATGTACATACTGGACAAGGATGTACCAAGCATGGCACTTACTCCATGGATACTACAAGAACCTTCTGCAGGAGATGTGCAAAGAAGACCCCAACCTGTACCGCAATTACCTGAGGATCAACGTGCCATTATCCAAGGAGATCGTTGAATGGATCTGACCACAAATTGGTTGACTAACAACGTGGTCACTCAATGCATCATGAGAGCTGGCTAGCGATGCCAATGTGTTCTCCTTATATACGTGCATGCCTTCTAGCACACCACGTTATGGGTGTCATATGATTATATTTGTCGCGGGAATGTTTGCTCCTTTCCTTCGCACCATCGCCTTCAACCGATGTCTCTCCAGTCATCATTTACTGTTTGTCGCGCGTTGCGTCATCCGAATGCCTGGTTTGCAAAATCTCTTGGATAGATTAAGATCAAACCTTATTTTTCGCAGGACGTCCCGCATCTCAGGATGCCGCATGCATGCAAGCGCATATTGTTGTGCAGACTATGATATTCATTGTGATCAAAGCACTCCTATTACGTGATGGCGTCGTGATATATTATTTTTTTAGGAGTGTCTGTTAACGATCAGCACTGTCAGACGAAAAATCGCAAGTGGGAGTCAACCCAATCGCTGTCTGTAAAACAAAGTTGCAGAGGTTGTAATTAGTAATCACAAACACTTCTTCTAATATTACAAAGTGTTATATAGAAAAATAGCTTTAGTTGCTTGACAGTATTCCGTACAGTTGTAACGACTCTCAAGCTTTCCGTATAGTGTAATGGCATTTATGAAGCTAACTGTACAACTTAAAAAAAAAGAAATCTTCGTCAGGAGGATTCCTTCAAAAGACGAGTTTAAGAAAAGACTGCAAATTCCCTCTTGGTAATCATCAGTTAAATTTCCGCTCCAATTGTCAGAAGGGAGAAAAAACGTCTTTTCATTTCTATTGCTCTTTCACTTTGCCAGTACAATTTGAGGACGCCTTTCATATGTAAGTTAACAGATATTCACTAGATATAAATAACGTTAAAAAATCTCAATTGACTGCACTGGATAATTTAAACAATATGAGAGATATATGACATACATATTCTTGCTGAAATAATAAGGCTTGGAATGTTTTCCGTTGAAATAGATTATTCTTTTATTTGTATATAGATTCGAAATAATGTGAATTTCCTTGTTTATTGAAGCTTTAATAATGAAAATGATATTATGAATGAAAATAATATTAACATATGATAAACCAGTTCACCGCATTTTCAAAGATAATTTATATAAACATACCCCTTTATCACAATATTCATAAGGATTGTCATATCAAAATCATTAATCTTTAAAATTTACCCATATCATATATGCACCTCTTAAAAATCATAAGCACAAGCACAACAACAAGAAAAAATACATCCGTTTCTAGTCCACTGCGGAAGAAAGGTCTCAGACATGTGTCAATACATGTCTAGGGCTTGGTCATTTTCATCACCACGCTGACTAGTGTAGATTAGTGATGGTGGGAAA
>NC_090730.1:172393399-172395836 GCF_036898095.1 Palaemon carinicauda
CTGAAATAATAGCCTCTGGGGCTAACTAGTATAGCGAAATAAAGCTCCATAGCCCAGAACATTGGAGCAATGAGTTAATGTTTAATAGCGAGCGAAGCGAGCATACGGCAGAGCAAAAAAAAACTATATAATTAGCTAAATTAAGTTACAAGGTATTTGTCTCCCACACAAAAGCCCTGATTTCCACTGTGGAACACAATTATTGCAGATATTAAGGATGGTTTTGGGGTCCAAATTATTTGCGTAAAAAATAAATGTTAGGTTCAAAATCGTTAATAACATACTATTTAAACTAGAAAATGTAAATTTTTATATCATGTATCAGAGTTTGGCTGAAATTATAATCTTAGCTATGATTTCTTCTATTCAGGCTAGAAAATATAAATTTGTATATCATGTATCAGAGTTTGGTTGATAAACTTTAATTCTTACCTATGATTCTTCAATTTCAATTGAACAAAATAGCATTTTTAGTGAATATTAGCAATGTTATGTTTCTAAATATTCAAAAACCCGTCAACTTTGCTAGAAATATTTCAATGAATTATTAATTATTTTAAAGGAAGAATTTCCTGAGATACAGTAAAACATTTTGTCTGTGAAGTAATACTTATATTTTTGGGTGGATTTTTTTTTTTTTTTTTGGGGGGGGGGGTAAAATCATATTTGGGGGATATATTTTCAAGTTTTCCCTCATATACAGACTTGATGAGAGATGCAAATTATATATATATATATATATATAATATATATATATATATATATATATAATATATATATACATACATACATACATACATACATACATACATATATATATATATATATATATATATATATATATATATATATATATATATATATATATATATATATATATATATATATATATATACACTGGACTTGATGAAAGATGTAATTTATATACCGAATATACATTTATATGTATATATATTATATATATATATATATATATATATATATATATATATATATATATATATATATATATATATATATATATATATATATATATTCAAATAAGCCATATATATTTTTGATATATTAATGTCTGGATTCTCCTTAACGACCTCGGGATCAAAGCCCCAGGCGAAATCACACAAAGACAAGAGCTTGGCTCCGGCCGGGAATCGAACCCAGGTCGGCAAGCTTATATAGACAGTGACTAACCCATTCGGCCACGAAGAAAGATCCATTTGGCCACGAAGAAAGATCTTTCTTCGTGGCCGAATGGGTTAGTCACTGTCTATATAAGCTTGCCGACCAGGGTTCGATTCCCGGCCGGAGCCAAGCTCTTGTCTTTGTGTGATTTCGCCTGGGGCTTTGATCCCGAGGTCGTTAAGAGAATCCAGACATTAATATATCAAAAATATATATGGCTTATTTGAATATGAAAAACACGTAAAAAATGTGCAAAATTTATCATATATATATATATATATATATATATATATATATATAATATATATAATATATATATATATATATATATATATATACTTATATTTGCCAGCCAGGCACGGTAGCATAGCCAGACGTAGAAGTACTCGATTTTTTCCAGTCCTTCGGTAGGAGCTAGCAGGTGGGAATGGATGAATACCTGTGTATTTGCTCATATCCATCTAAATATCTGACGGGTCGCGTAGATTGGAGGATCTCATGCCACTGATTTGAGAAAACAAGAGCTATAATAAAAATATTTTAGTTATATATATATATATATATATATATATATATATAATATATATATATATATATATATATATATATATATAGATAAATAGATAGATATATCTATATATATATATATATATATATATATATATATATATATATATATATATATATATATATATATATGTACATATATATATATATATATAATATATATATATATATATATATATATATATATATATATATATATATATAAACATTATTAATTTAGATTTAGTAATAAAAGTAGAGACACTAATGATAAAATCAAATTTAAGGGATTATCATTCCTACCTTCCATAAAGAGATGTTTTAAAGTCGAAATCTCCCCGGAGGAAGTTATAAGTGGCTGTGAAGAAAAGCCACAAAAAAATGATATTTCTAACCTGCAAATGATTGATGGTTAATAAATAACCAGGAGGTAAAATGTGTAATTTATTCGTCCCAAATGTGAAAAGTTGTACCAATTTCTCAATCTCTATTGCCCGGAGCTGTGAATGATTTCCCTGTGGGAAATTTATGTCGAAAGTTTTACAGCTCTTTTCCCATGATTTGGAGCACTGAGATACTTAATACTTATATCTATATATAGAAAAAAAGATATATTACCAGAATTAATACTATATATATGAATTATGATATTTCATGCGAGATATGAAACCTTTTTATTTGATTAGGAAAAATATTGTTATATTACTGT
>NC_090730.1:172396336-172398836 GCF_036898095.1 Palaemon carinicauda
TTGTCTCGGTGCTGTCAGATGTATGAGGAAAGATTGATTGATTGATTGATTTGAGGTTTTCTGGCATCCTGACATCTTAGGTCATTGACACCGATATTGATTATTGTAAATAAAAAAAATTAAAGAATATTTAATTAAAACCATAAAAGCAGAGATGTCATTTTAAAAGTTAAATATCTTTCAGAAGACCTTCTTCTGAAATGAATATAAAGATACCACTAGCATGGTAGGACACATCATGCCCAAGAATCTTGGCAAGGATGAACCTGCCATCCTCACCTCGAGACTTAAATAGATATTTATTTCTTTCACCACTTTATGTGGGGAATTCTGTCAAAAAATGCCTCACTGTGAAGAGAATTATACAAAGAAAAAGAGAGACTTCGTCATTGCATGTGTAAGCAAAGGAATGATGAGCCATAACCAGAGAAGGATCCAATGTAATACTGTCTGGCCTGTCAAAGGACCCAATGACTCTCTAGCATTAGTATCTCAACGGGTGGTTGGTGCCTTGGCCAACCTACTACCTATCAGTACAAGTTCAAGAGGAACATAAAAAGGAATAAAGCCAATATTCTAATCATAAGAGTACAAATGGAACACAAGAAGAAATAAAACTAATATTCTAGCATAGTCATAATCATGGGTCGACTACACATTACTGAGACTTTGCTAGGAAAAGGAAATGTTTTGTTTATGGCTCTTAAATATACATGCAGCCGATTCTCAGTCCCCTCTAGAACAGAAATCCTCCTAATATTTAAAGGTAGGGAAGCTGGTACGGGCAGGAGTCGCTAAGTGAGACGGGCCCGCTTAAAGCGAGGGCCAAATATTTACACTCCAAATTTAACGAGCGACAGTGTTTGCTTTGCAGCCAGAACTCCAATCCCTTATACTGCCACTCGTTTGCAAATAAGCCGTGTATATGGGTCGTGGTTGTAAAGAAATGTGTTTTTTTACAACTTTCTTTTTAAGAAAAACAAATAAATACACATACACAGTATATGGAACTATATATATATATATATATATATATATATATATATATATAATATATATATATATATATATATATATATATATATATATATATACTGTAGATGTGTGTGTGTATGTATAGATATGCGCGCGTGTGTGTGTGTGTGTGTGTGTGTGATATACCCTATTTCCCTAGAGAGCTGATTTTATTATTTCAATAGACGATAGAGAGAGAGAGAGAGAGAGAGAGAGAGAGAGAGAGTGAGAGAGGAGAGAGAGAGAGAGAGAGAGAGAGAGAGAGAGAGAGAGAGAGAGAGAGAGAGGGGGGGGGGTAGCACCATGGCTTGAAACATGTCTACGAAAACATGAATAAAACAGGAGACGCGTAGCTAGAGCCAGAGGCAACACTGTCAGGAGAAACCAAATTAGTAAGATCTGAGACATTTCTTTTCTCGTTTGTGGTTAGCATTTTTGGACTCTCATTTTAATCATTTTAGTTCACTAATTTTTAAAAAGGAGTCTCATAACTCTTAAGTATATGGTTAGACTTTGATAAGAATTTCTCAGACTTTAAAAAATGCCCTAAACTCCATATTAATCAGTCAATATCTGACTTTAAATGCATAATTTACATCATAGGAATTCTAATATTGATAATTTTATGGAAAATGTGTCTTAACTGAAAAAAACATTTATATGCTTTGAAAAGAATTTCATTGAACAATATTCTAGTTTTACTCATATTCATTTTCAGTCTTACATTTCTGCTTTCTCTATTCATATGTTCTATCAACTTTTGTAATCCAGAATTTTAAATGCATCATTTACATCAAAGGAATTTTAAAATTGGTATAGGTATAGATAATATCTAGTAACTAAAAATATATATGATTGAACTCTGAAACGAATTTCATTGAACATTATCTCAGTTTTACTCATAGTAATTTTCAGTCCTACAATCCTGCTTTCGCTATTCATATCTTCTATCATATTTTGTAATTCCTCCTAAGATTCACTAAATATAACTATATCATCTGCAAACCTTAAGTTGTAGAGATATTCCCATTAATATTAATCCCTATATTTTCCCATTTTAAATTTACATTATTGGAATTCTAATATTGATAATGGTAAAACAAATACAATATAATAAACGGTGATCTATTCTGAGCTATATCAACCCATGTGGGAGACATAACTATTATCAAGTATGATAAGGTTTTGCAAAATAAATCATTAATACCGCTTCTGAATGTAGTAAAGCAGCGAATATCAGAGTTCACATTACTACCTACACATATATAATTTTCAAAGAGACTTGGTTGTATATATAGGTTTATGGATTCTGTATTAATTTTTAACTACGGATCTAATTTCAACGGACTACAGCATGATGCTCAACTGTAATTTAGCTCATCCCGAAGAAAATAAATCAGATAATAGGTAATTTCCCTTATATGGAATAAAATAGATCATATGTAAGGTAATTTTCCTTATCTCAAATAAAATAAATCATATAAGA
>NC_090730.1:172403836-172413836 GCF_036898095.1 Palaemon carinicauda
TTTAAGAATATCTTTCAAATCTCTCGCAATTTCATGCGCTTACTTCAAGATTTTTTAAAGCTTCTTTTACACAAATATCCATCAATATATTTCTTTACATCACACGACGCACCCTCCTATCTTCCAGGACCCAACTTATTATTTTTATTTTCTCTGGACGGTCCTTTGGTGTTGTCCTCGATCTCAGCCGGGGCCCTAACTCAGCTGTGATGAGTCAGCACAGTCCACTGATTTCAAGAGGAAGGAAGGAGATCGGTGTCTATCCAAACACAATACCGGCCCAAAACCCACCACGACACAGCGGAATATTGATGTCTTTGGACGGTGGACGGGTTTATATGTGTGTGAGCTCTTCTTGTCCGCACGTTTATGTGCAAGAAAGACCGCATCCTATTGCTGTTGTATATACAACGAACAACAACAAATACAGACGTTTCTAGTCAAATGCAGGACGAAGGCCTCAGGGTTGTAGTGGCGTAATGAAAACGTTTTTATACTCGATTTTTTTTTAATGAGATGCATTTGTACTGACTCGCATGGGGCCCTTTTACCTTGAAACGGTTTCCTACTAGCTGATTGGTTAGAACTATTTTGTCCAGCAAATCATATGGTAGGAAACCTTTCCGTCCTAAAAGGGCACCCCTTTTAGCTCGGAAAACTTCTCTACTAGCTGATTGTTTAGAATTATATTGTCCAACCAATCAGCTATTAGGAAACTTTTCAGAGCTAAAAGAGGTCCTTTTAGCTCGGAAAACTTCCCTACTAGCTGATTGTTTAGAATTATTTTGTCCAACCATTCAGCTATTAGGAAACTTTTCAGAGCTAAAAGGACCGCTTTTCGCTTTGAAAAGTTTCCTACTTGCTGATTGTTTAGAATTATTTTGTCCACCCAATCAGCTATTTGAAAGCTTTTCCGAGCTAAAAGGGTACCCCTACAGGTCAGTTAAAGAAAATTAGTATAGTTGTATATGAAGAATTATAACTATTATGATATAATATGAAGTAATAAGGTTTTAGAATAATAAACAGAGGTCAGTTCCTCCAAAAGAACGAGTTCCCTCTCCAATGCATGGAGATAATACACCACGAAATGCATTTTAAATTCTAAGACATGAGGACCATAACGAAAACGACCTTCCCTGAATTAAATACATTGTAGAAACGAGCCATTTCGTGGACATTTATGGTCGAGGGAATTACCCAAGACCATACTAATTACTATCTTATCAAACAAAGAGGTTTCTCGGACAGCTTCGATTGCATTTCTTAACGGATGGAATAGTCAGCGGCCGACTGCGATCCTATTACAAGGTCTTCTAGGTTAAATGTTTCAAGTTTTTCTCTGTTAATTCATGATACGTATTATTATTATTATTATTATTATTATTATTATTATTATTATTATTATTATTATTATCACTATAACTATCATTATCATTATCCTCCTCATTATCAATATTATTATTATTATTATTATTATTATTATTATTATTATTATTATTATTATTATTATTATTATTATTATTATTATTGTTATTATTAGCTATGCTACAATCATAGTTAGAAAAGGAGGATGCTATAAGCCCAAGGGCTCCAACAGGGAAAATAGCTCAGTGCGGAAATGGAATAAGGATATATACTAAAAAAGAAGTTTAAGAATAATAACAATAAAATTAATCTATTATACATAAACTACAAACACTTCAAAATAACCAGAGGAAGAGATATAAGATAGAATAGTATGCTCAAGTGTACTCTCAAGCATAAGAACTTTACCCATTCAATTCAATTCAATTCTAATGACATAGACGAGATTTTCATTTTCAATCTCTCTCTCTCTCTCTCTCTCTCTCTCTCTCTCTCTCTCCTCTCTCTCTCTCTCTCTCTCTCTCTCTCTCTCTCTCTCTCTTTGTAAACTTTTTACTAACCTTCTTCAGTTGATTTTTCACTATTTAATTTTTCCAAATTTAATCTCTAGCTATCAAAACAAAGTGCTATGTATTAATTATATCAAATTAAATATGTAATATGCGCTAGTAAAAAGTATATAGTGATACAACTTTTCAATGGATCTCATAAACTTATAAGAAATGCTAACGTTAAGAGTTCTGCGAAAGCTATTGAGAATTCCCTTATCTTGATTTCATGCGGAGATGTCTAAAGAAAATGTCAAGACTCAAGAACTGCAACTGGTATCCAATTCATTTCATTCTTCCAGTCATTCAAGACAGAGGAAGGACTGGTAATGTTTAAATGCCATAAGAACTGGTATTTGCGGTTTAAAACTTTATGATTCGTTTAGTTTTTCAGAATTATCTGTCGAGATTAGATATTCTTGACGAGAAACTTCCATTGAACATGGTCTTGAATAGTCAATGGACTACCAGGGAGTGGATTCTGAATGAAACAAGTCCAATATATATATATATATATATATATATATATATATATATATATATATATATATATATATATATATATATATATATATATATATATATATACATACATATACATGTATATATTATATATATATAATATATATATGTATATATATGTATATTATATATATATATATATATATATATATATATATATATATATATATATATATTCATTTATATATATATATATATATATATATATATGTATATAAATGTATATATATATATATATATATATATATATATATATATATATATATACCTATGTATTGTATATATATATATATATATATATATATATATATATATATAATATATATATATATATATATACATATATATATATATATATATATATATATATATATATATATATATATATATATTACATATATATACATATATATATATATATATATATATATATATATATATATATATATATATATATACATATATATACATATATATAATATATATATATATATATATATATATATATATATATATATATATATATATATATATATATATATATATATATATATAAAGTCTTGTATATGTTATGGTTAAGTAAATCTAATAAGAACTTCCAGACCATTCCTATTTTATGCAGTGGATTAGTATGAGATACTAATACGGTTTGGTACTAGATAGGCCTAACACACATTGAGTCTCAGGATATAGTTTACGTCAACTATTTTTTTTTCTTCGGTTTTATTTGTTTCTCTCCTTTTACATTAGCATTTTACCAGTTTTCCACATTGATGGTATCAATCTTAATATCAGCAATGCACTCTTAAATAATTTTGAGATAATTATAATTTAGGACAACAATCATAATGCCAAGATTAATTTGTACGTTTTACTCCTGTTGGGAATTCCCTTGAATCAAAATAAGTGCAATTAGATTAAATTTGGTTAACAGAAACAATACGATTTATTGATTAATCAGTTAGGAAATATGTATCTAATATTAAATTAACTAGTAGGGAATGGTTCATATAAACGGATTTTTTTTCCGTATGGAAGTATTACCTTCCATTAGGAAGCTTGTCTTCACAAGGTTTTTCGTCGAGCGGCCTCGTAGTTACTATACGTCGCAACACTACCGCTCGGAAACTCTCCCGAGCAGGCACCGTGTGAAGGGTCTCATTGATCTTCATTGTTCATTGATTTGGATAGATTTACACAGAAGCACTCAGACAAAACCGTGCGGACGAAACCACGCAGATTCAATAGCCACTAGGTTTCTTCAAGCTGCGCTCTCTTGAATATGAATAATTATGTATAAACCTTATTAGTAGAGATATTTCGAATTATAATTGCTGTTATTTCATGACGCCCACCTTATTTTCGTACAGTATCGTTTTAATTGACATATACCTACACCATAACTATGATATTGATTTGATTTAGATTTCAACTTATCCATGATGTGGGTAAATGAAATCAGGAGTGAAAAGGCCGGAGACCTATTTTCAGATAAGGACCGGTTTATTTTCAATTAGTCGATTAGTTTTAAGATAATTCCGTTATTATCCATACACTAAATGATCATTACATAGATATAAAGTAATAACACAGAATATTAGATAATGAAAATGGATAGATAGTGGAAAGTAGTTTTATAATGGGGGTATCTTTGAGAATGGCCTTAGTCAGAGAAGCTGTACTATTCAGGGAAGCTCATACTAGATTGGTTTGCTGTGAGCGATCAGACGAAAATCTCCCAGCATCACCAATCCTGACCAGCATGGCGATGAAAACAGGCCCAACACAAGACACGAATAAGGACATGTCTAGGGCCTTTGTTCGATGGTGGACTAGAAACGGCTACATTTGTTGTTGTTGTTGTTGTTGTTGTTGTGGTTGCTTTTGTTGTTATTCTTAGATTAATAATCATCAAGACTTAGTAATAGACTGGAAGCAACCAGATATAAAAGTAATGTTTCTCATCTAAATGTGTCTTGGGTACGGACTTATTTGGAAAGCTGAAACGAACATATAAGTTTACCTCAATATTGCAATAATATATTTATACACCAAAACAATAATAATAGCATCCATTTTAGACTAACATTGCCGTCTATGTTAAAACGTTTCTCGTTTCATTTGATTATTATACTTTTATTTTATACTGTCACGATGAGGAAACGCAATGGCTTTATCACTTTAATTGCCACCTGTGTCCTTGGATGATTGATTGATTGATTTAAGGTGTTCTGGCATCCTGACATCTAAGGTCATATGTCTATGGATGAACTGGCGAAGATCATCGGGAATGTTTTGTGATAAGAGAGTTAGTATAAAGGTTCTAGTGTAGTTACACCAGCTTTGGTGTATGGAGCTGAAACCTGCCCAATAAAGAAGTCTCAAGAAAGGAAGTTAGAAGTGACAGAAATGTGGATGTAACATCCCCATTTCTGCCACTTATTATTATTATTATTATTATTATTATTATTATTATTATTATTATTATTATTATTATTATTATAATTATTATTATCATACTCGTTATACTTATTGTTATCTTTATCGTTATAATCATCATTATTATTATTATTATTATTATTATTATTATTATTATTATTATTATTATTATTATTATTATTATTATTATTATTATTATTAACAATAATAAGAAGTGGATATGTGTAGTCACTAGAAGTAACAGGATCAGAAATGAGCCTATTATAGGGACAGTCAGAGTATAAGTGTCAAAAATAGTTCAATAAAGAATACTACAGTGGCTTGGTCATGTCATGCGTAAGGAAGATGATCATAACCGAGGGGTCTTAGTCTGGGAGATGGATGGAGGAAGGAAGAGAGGAAGAGCAAAGCTCAGATGGGAAGATGAAGTAGTAAATGGCTTGATGGGAAAAGGATTAGGAGAAAGGGATACCCAGGATAAAATGAGAATGGAGAAGGCTTATGCGAAACAGCGACCTGAAATCTATATGGGTAAAGGTTGTAGACAAAGAAGATAGTCAAACTACAAGTAATCATATTCCAGATGAATATGTAAGGTAATGGTCATTTTGTTCTTACAGGAACCAAACCTCGCTTCAACTTATATCATTAGATGTGATTTATCATTTTTAGTCTACAGTGCTTTAGTCGAAATGAGTTGTCATCAATAACCATTTTTTCTAAGTATGTGATATATCTAAAAAGTAATAACTTGGAAAGTGTAGGGATCAATCATATATCCTAAGTAAAGTAATAAAAAAGTAACTTTTCTAACTGATGGCTACTCTTCACGAAGTTAAAAAATGAAAACTATCATTCATTATTTCAATTACACATGGATGTTTAATTCGCATAATTTCGACATATAAAATTTGAATATAAATTGATATGAAAATTAGTAGATAGAATATTTTGAATGATGAAAATTGACTGGTATGAGAGAGAAGTATAATGTATCATCTCCCTAAAATAGCTGAAAATATCCTCAGACATTTTCCCATTTACAACTCTATTCACCTCTGGAAAAAATAAGAATTATTTCTTCAAAAGACCCATTAACATTTGCTACTAAAAATGCATTAATTACTGAATTATTGTCATTATTTCAAGTCAGAAGATTATTTTATTTCAGATAGAACAGAAACTTTAAAGCAGATAATAGGCATTGTTCTTGACAAACCGAGTCATCCATTGTCTACCTGACAGATTAGTCTCCAGTAATTGAATTACAAGAGATATTACAACATCAGATTTAGCAATGTAACCATATGCAGAGAGGTGGAATGGACAGTGACATAGCCACCGATAATCACATTCAATGAATTTTTGCGTTGATTTTAATGCTCTGCATCGTTGCCAAACGATAATTTAGTATCCTATCGCAGACAGTTGACAGATGATCATATATTATCCCATCGCAGACAGTTGATATGTATGTATATATATATATATATATATATATATATATATATATATATATATATATATATATATATATATATATATACATACATACATACGTATCTATCTATCTATCTATATATCTATCTATCTATCTATCTATCTATATATATATATATATATATATATATATATATATATATATATATATATATATATATATATATATATATATATATATATACATACAGATAGATACATATATACACACACACACACACATATATATATATATATATAAATATATATATATATATATATATATATATATATATATATACATATATATATATATATATATATATATATATATATATATATATATATATATATATATGTGTGTGTGTGTGTGTGTGTGTGTGTGTGTGTGTGTGTGTATGTATATATAGAAATATGTATTAATATATATATATATATATATATATATATATATATATATATATATATATATATATATATATATATATATATATATATATATATATATATATATAATCTCCATTATAAACTTGCATTCACCAGTAAACAATGTTTTAATTTTTATGTTTACATTCCCTTGCTACATACTAGTAATTAAGCCTAATTAGTGACATTAATTTGAGCAATTAATATTCGGAAACGACTATTAGCTTTTGTTTTTTAGGACAACCAAAGCATTTTAGCCGACGTATATACTCTTCATGATTTCTCAAAGGTATAAACTACTATAAAGTGTTAAAGTTTTTAAACTCAATAATAGAAATTTTATTGGTAGATTAAATCTCATAATATGTGGAATATAATGCTATATATTGGTGTTCATAATGGCCTTTTATTGATTGATTCAATATTCACTGTTTGTTCGTTTAAGATTGAAATAAAAATCTTTGATTTTTTTTAGTAAAAAAAAAGGATTTACATCTTTAATTATAATTAAAACGGTAATTCCAATTTAATAGCATAAACAGATAAAGGATATGATAGGCCACTATAGAATCTAATATATTATTATTATTATTATTATTATTATTGTTGTAGCATCTTGTTTTTCCAACTAGGGTGTTTGCTTAGCTAATAATAATAATAATAATAATAATAATAATAATAATAATAATAATAATAATAATAATAATAATAATAATAATAATAATAATAATAATAATAATATGTCTCAATCTTTGGAGCCAATGTATTCCCCTATAAGCCCTCGTCCTTTGTCAAATACTGCCCTTTTCTTGACTCTGAACTAGCATTCCCCCTTTCCCATTCCACCATCGACACCCACAAAGTGCCACCCTCGCTCCTCTCTCACCACCTGGCCATAAAACACATCCATTATATGCCAGCAATTGGTTTTGTTACTCTCGAGAGAGAGCAAAGTCATTTTTCACTCTCCGTTCCCATCCGCTGTGTTTCTGATTCTCCCACGTAGGGTCCCTGGCCTCTGATCCTGTCCTATCTACGTCTTGATAAATTGGTGTTGTTTTCCTGTCAGCCTCTTATTCCTTTTAGCTTTATGTGCATCATCCATTGCTGAATGGATGGATGGGACATTCGAGGACTATAAAGAGTTGTATTTTATTTTCTGACAGCCATTTGACTTGGTCGTTAACTACACCCTCCCCAAAAATGGGAATGTTGAATGGTGGTTTGAAAATGTATTTCACTTCACAATTATGTTAGAAGATATGTCTCATCGTTATTTGAATGTTTATTACTGCTCCTTATGATTATTATGATTATGTAATCATGCATATATATATATATATATATATATATATATATATATATATATATATATATATATATATATATATATATATATATATATATATATGTACATACATACATATATATATATATATATATATATATATATATATATATATATATATATATATATATGTACATATATATATATATATATATATATATATATATATATATATATATATAAATATATATATATATATATATATATATATATATATATATATATATATATATTTATATTTATATTTGGACTTGTGTCTGTATGTGTGTGTTTGTTTTATTTATTATTCTATACAGATGTAATGGATATTAGTATACTATTCCTCAGATGATCAATATCCACATGGAAAGATTTTACATGATAAATAAAATATTAAAGTCTTCTAAATATGATTGAGTCTAACCATCCAGCATTTTCATTCGTTACACGTTTAAAATTCCTTTCAGATGCTGTCTTTGTGTTCACGTAACAGTATTCTATTTCATGGTGAAGCTTGTTTATCTTTTTATTTTAGTCTATAGTATTTATTTTATTCAAGATATTTATTTTCAAATCGTATCTTTATAAACTTTCATAATAATTTTTCCTATTATAAAAAAATCAGATTCTCAGCCTTATTCATATGCATTCAAATGTATTGTTCTGATTAAACGACTAAACAATGAATTTTCAAATAAAGATTCAAACATTTCCGTATATAGAAAAATCTGAACTATATAGTTGAGAGAGAGAGAGAGAGAGAGAGAGAGAGAGAGAGAGAGAGAGAGAGAGAGAGAGAGAGAGAGAGAGAGAGAGAGAGAGAGACTATTACTCATGTAGTAGAGTAGAACCTTTTCTGTCAGAAAAGTCAATATCATATTTGGCAGCAAATGTCAATCAGTCGTGTGATAGTAAAAGAAAGAGAGAGAGAAAAAACATAAGAGTTTCTCATATCCGAAGGGTAAAAGAAATTGAGATTGATATTACCAACCCTTCTCTGGATATTGCAATTATCAAAATCAGCTATTGCCTCGAGGATTTAGCAGTCCTGTTGGCAAAGAAGAAGTAAGTGCTTTGATGAAAATTCAGATAAACACCACCTGCTTTTGAAGCAAGACAAATTTAATTTGCAAACATACTTGTTAAAAAAAAGGCTTGATATAAGCCTTCTGACTATTAAGATTCTGTAAATAAACTCTGGGAAAGCGAAAACATCGTCCTTGTAGAGATTTTAAGTCACAATATAGAATGGAGTACTGTAGAAGGTAATGAAGAGGCCGATATACTAACAAACTCTGAGGAAACAATAACTTACGAGAAATATATAGAACCTAGTGCTCTAGAATACTGTGATAATTTTCATTTACAATTCATTATGATATTTTAAACTTAAATTTATTATTTAACTACTGTATTAGACACTATTCGTTTTAATTTCTCTTTTTTCTTGTTTATATAGGAAATATTTATTTTAATGTTGTTACTGTTCTTAAAATATCTTATTTTTCCTTGTCCCCTTTCCTCACTGAGCTATTTCCGTGTTGGGGCCCCTTGGCTATAGCATCCTGCTTTTCAAACTAGGGTATTAGCTTAGCAAGGTAATAATAATAATAATAATAATAATAATAATAATAATAATAATAATAATAATAATAATAATAATAATAATAATAATAATTAGATAAAGTGGAATTCAGTATCTCAAGATATATATGTTTAAATCTTACATGTTATAGGGAATTGAGCAATACTCTCGCCTTTTACTTTCTTTCAAGATGAAAAGTTGGATTCCTTAATGGGGTAGTTGAATCGGTGGAACTTCTAAAGTTCAAATTTGCAGTGAATGTTTCATATTGAACCAGATGTCGTAAGTTTCTTTTTATTGTTTATT
>NC_090730.1:172418836-172423836 GCF_036898095.1 Palaemon carinicauda
AGCGGGAGCTGTCCAAAGAAGACCCCAACCTGTACCGCAATTACCTGAGGATCAACGTGCCATTATCCAAGGAGATCGTTGAATGGATCTGACCACAAATTGGTTGACTAACAACGTGGTCACTCAATGCATCATGAGAGCTGGCTAGCGATGCCAATGTGTTCTCCTTATATACGTGCATGCCTTCTAGCACACCACGTTATGGGTGTCATATGATTATATATGTCACGGGAATATTTGCTCCTTGCCTTCGCATCATTGCCTTCAACCGATGTCTCTCCAATCATCATTTACCGTTTGTCGCGCGATGCGTCTTCCGAATGCCTGGTTTGCAAAATCTCTTCCATAGATTAAAATCAAACCTTATTTTTCGCAGGACGTCCCGCATCTCAGGATGCCTCATGCTTGCAAGCGCATATTTTTGTGCAGACTAGGATATTCATTGTGATCAAAGCACTCCTATTACGTGATGGCGTCGTGATCTATTATTTATTTCGGAAGTGTCTGTTAACGATCAGCACTGTCAGATGAAAAATCGCAAGTGGGAGTCAACCCTAACGCTGTCTGTAAAACAAAGTTGCTGAGGTTGTAATTAGTAATCACAAACACTTCTACTAATATTACAAAGTGTTATATAGAAAAATAGTTTTAGTTGCTTGACAGTATTCCGTAAAGTTCTAACGACTCTTAAGCTTTCCGTATAATGTAATAGCATTTATGAAGCCAACTGTACAACTTATAAAAAAAAAATCTTCGTCAGGAGGATTCCTTCAAAAGACGAGTTCAAGAAAAGAGAGTAAATTTCCCCTTGGTAACCATCAGTTAAATTTCCGCTCCAATTGTCAGAAGGAAGATTGAACGTCTTTTCATTCCTATTACTCTTTCACTTTGCCAGTACAATTTGAGGACGCCTTTCATATGTAAGTTAACATAATTCACTAGATATAGATAAAGTTAAAAAATTTCAATTGATTGCGCTGAATAATTTAAACAATATGGGGGAGATACGGCATGCCTATTCTTGCTGAAATAATAAGGTTTGGAATGTTTTCCGTTGAGATAGATTATTCCTTTAATTGTATATAGATTCGAAATAATGTGAATTTCCTTTAATAATGAAAATTATATTATGAATGAAAATAATATCAACATATGATAAACCAGTTCACCCCATTTTCAAAGATAATTTATATAAACATACCCCTATATCACAATATTCATAAGGATTGTCATATCATATATAATCATTAATCTTCAAAATTTACGTATGACATATATGCACCTCTTAAAAAACATAAGCACAAGATCAACAAGAATAAATACAACCGTTTCTAGTCCACTGCAGAACAAAGGCCTCAAACATGTGTCTATTTATGTCTAAGATTTGGTAATTTTCATCACCACGCTGAGTAGTGTAGATTAGTGATGGTGGGAAACTTCAAGTTTGGTTGACCATAGCAAACAAACCTAGAATAGGTGGCCCTGACTATCACAGCTAGACATAAACGCTTTTAACACGTTTAGGAATCCTCACAGACAAACAAACTCAAACAGGGTTTTTTTTATATACGTAATTCTTCTTTCTCTCCTATTTTTATATGGAAAAAAAACTACTGATTATAACACAGTATATTTTATCTCACCCACCATACATAAAGATGAAACGTCACTTGGATGAAAAAATACACACAAGGGCACCTCGCTGATAGCGTGTCACAGGATTCAAGTGTCATAAACAAAAACAGCGATATCAAATCTAGAATATTACGTTTACGTGACGTCTCAGAAGAGTGTAGGATTCTCCAAGATATTATATCTTGAACGTCTCATAATCCTACAGGGTTTCCCTAATCTAAATTGTCTCGTATAGCAGCTTAGGTGGAATATACCTCGAGGGAGCGGAGGCAGCCCTCGTGTATCATAAAGAGTAGATCTTGGAAAATTTCACACAGTTTCTTTCTTCTGCTTTGTAGGTCTTTGGTTTTCGCTGAACGAGGTTAGGATGAAGTGATTTACTTTTGGATTGAACATTGCTTTAGTAGTCAGATTCTTTGTAGTCCTTTTTTAATGGTAAACGCCGTGGTTAGGAAAAAGTGGTTTGCCCTGCGGAATGAGCATTGAAGTAATAATAATAATAATAATAATAATAATAATAATAATAATAATAATAATAATAAGCTTGTAATTACTAGACCTAAAGTGTGCCCCTGATGGTTCTAGTTGTTAGATAGGAAATACTAGCACCTAATAAATAAATAAATAAATAAATAAATATATATATATATATATATATATATATATATATATATATATATATATATATATATATATATATATATATATATATATATATATATATATATAAATATATATATATATATGTATATATATATTGTATTATAGCCACGAAAGGAAAAATGAAAAAGACTTGATTGGAGTTAGTACTTTCATCCACTCAGGACATTATCAAACTCAGCAATGAGAATACATATACAAAGACATCGTATTTATACAGGAGAAGGGGATCCAACAGCTGTCAGTTTCTTAATAATTCCGGAGAAGTCAGATTTTAGATAAAAGGATAATACTGGATTAACGGAAAACAGACCTGGACTTAGATTCAAATTTCTACCTTGAGTACAGGAGATTAAAAATGATTCAACAATATTCCTTTGGAAATAGTCATTTACATGGATTACTTTTTCCGTCTTTGACCAACCAATTCTGTGACTTGACCCTGACCAGTGGGAGGCCAAGGCATTATTAAGAGAACCCCTGGAGACGGCCACCTGATGTTGTTTTAATCTGACTGGTATACTTTTTGATGTTTGACCAACATAAAATAGGTTACACTCTGAACAAGGAATGCTATATATTACATTAGTATCATTTCCAGAACTATTCTTAATTAACATGTTTTTTTAAAGTACAATTATATTTAAACACTACAGCAATATCTAGTTTTTTCAAAAGGGGTATAACCTCTAGAAAACAAACATGAAATGGCAAACAAAGCATATTATTAATTGTTTCCTTTCTCTCTAGTTGGACACTATAAAATGTTTTCTTAGCCTTATTCATACATTTTTCTAAGAAATATTTAGGATAACAAAGATCTGTAGCAATTTTTTCTATTTTAGTGAACTCCTCCTCAATGTAATCTGGGCTACAAATTCTCAATGCCCTAAGGTACATGGAGGAAAAAACTGAATGCTTAATATTTTTAGAGTGACCGGAGTAAAAATGTACATATGAAAAATTATTCGTAGGCTTTCTATATATGGAAAACTTAAATTTATCTGTTTCTCTAACTATTAAAACGTCTAAAAATGGGATACGGTTATTTTCTTCATTTTCTATAGTGAATTTTATTGATGGTACTAATGAATTAATGATTGAAACAAAGCCCTCAAGATTAAAATTTTCTTCTAAAATACCTAGAACATCATCAACATATCGATACCACACAATTTGGGAAGACCACACTGAAGGGATTACTCTAGATTCAAAAAATTCCATATATATGTTGGATAAAAGTGGAGACAAAGGATTACCCATAGCCATACCAAAAACCTGTTCATAGAAATCTCCATTAAAACTAAATTTACACTTTTTAATGCACAAACAAATGAGCTCAATAATAGTAGGGGTTGATAAAGGTAAATCATAAGCATCTAAAATACCCGACAGGAAATCCAATAAGTCATCAACCGGCACTTTGGTAAACAATGAAGTTACATCAAAACTTACTAATCTATGTCTTGAGGGCTTTGTTTCAATCATTAATTCATTAGTACCATCAATAAAATTCACTATAGAAAATGAAGAAAATAACCGTATCCCATTTTTAGACGTTTTAATAGTTAGAGAAACAGATAAATTTAAGTTTTCCATATATAGAAAGCCTACGAATAATTTTTCATATGTACATTTTTACTCCGGTCACTCTAAAAATATTAAGCATTCAGTTTTTTCCTCCATGTACCTTAGGGCATTGAGAATTTGTAGCCCAGATTACATTGAGGAGGAGTTCACTAAAATAGAAAAAATTGCTACAGATCTTTGTTATCCTAAATATTTCTTAGAAAAATGTATGAATAAGGCTAAGAAAACATTTTATAGTGTCCAACTAGAGAGAAAGGAAACAATTAATAATATGCTTTGTTTGCCATTTCATGTTTGTTTTCTAGAGGTTATACCCCTTTTGAAAAAACTAGATATTGCTGTAGTGTTTAAATATAATTGTACTTTAAAAAACATGTTAATTAAGAATAGTTCTGGAAATGATAATAATGTAATATATAGCATTCCTTGTTCAGAGTGTAACCTATTTTATGTTGGTCAAACATCAAAAAGTATACCAGTCAGATTAAAACAACATCAGGTGGCCGTCTCCAGGGGTTCTCTTAATAATGCCTTGGCCTCCCACTGGTTAGGGTCAAGTCACAGAATTGGTTGGTCAAAGACGGAAAAAGTAATCCATGTAAATGACTATTTCCAAAGGAATATTGTTGAATCATTTTTAATCTCCTGAACTCAAGGTAGAAATTTGAATCTAAGTCCAGGTCTGTTTTCCGTTAATCCAGTATTATCCTTTTATCTAAAATCTGACTTCTCCGGAATTATTAAGAAACTGACAGCTGTTGGATCCCCTTCTCCTGTATAAATACGATGTCTTTGTATATGTATTCTCATTGCTGAGTTTGATAATTTCCTGAGTGGATGAAAGTACTAACTCCAATCAAGTCTTTTTCATTTTTCCTTTCGTGGCTATAATACATTTTATATTCATCACGTGTCAGCTTTCGTGATTTCTACACGTATATATATATATATATATATATATATATATATATATATATATATATATATATATATATATATATATATATATATATATATATATATATATATATATATATATATATATATATATATACATGAATATATTCATGTGTTCTTAACATTACCATCCTTAAGGAAATAGTGTTAGCGAGATA
>NC_090730.1:172426336-172433836 GCF_036898095.1 Palaemon carinicauda
TATATATATATATATATATATATATATATATATATATATATATATATATATATATTATTATGTGACGAACCACTGTGCAAACAATTACCCCTTTATAATGGGCGGTAGTTCTCTTCACACAACAAAATAGAAGTCATATGGGTAGACTTCCAAATTCACTTGTTTCTTATTACGAGTGTATAAGATTGTTGATTATGATCAAATGTATCTTCTTAAAGCTGGTTGCAGACAATAGAAGCACCAATAGCAGGATAATTGGAGGACAGGAACAATAAACTATGTTATAAACAAAACTTTAATCTTACGTTAAACAAAACAATGAAAAAGCACTTCAAAACAACAATAATAAGCAATGCAAAGTGAATGGGTGAGTAAGGTAGATGAATCTCGTGGTGAGAACAATGTATTCTAACAAAACAATAAATTTGGGGTTACCTTATAACATGTAAGGTAAGAAAACAGGGATGATTTACAGCAGGAAGGCGAGTGTAAACAAAAGATAATGAGAAGAATGGAATGAAGATGGCGCTGAAATAAGGTGATGTATTTACAAAGAAAATGGAAAAATAAACTTTAGACAAATCAGATATGTTAACATATGTACAACATATGGGGATATCACAGTCCCCCCTTGTTTTTGTTTTTTTCCATTTCCCGAGGATCAACCGAGGTTATCCTTGATAATGAGTCTGCCACAATGTTTTCTCGTCCTGATATGGCGATTACTTGGATATTATGTGCAGAGAGTATGTATGACCATCTTAAAAGTTTAGGGTTGAGAGTAGTGGACCTATGGAGATGCGACAGAGGAGAGTGGTCGCTGTAGACGTAGATCGTGTCTTGTCCATCAACATAAATCTCGTATCTCTGGATGGTAGCTACGATGGCGAATAGTTCTTTCTCCACAGTGGGCCAATTTAGTTGGGAACCCATAAATCGTCCACTGGAATAAGAGACTGGTAACAGATCAGCTAGTGGGGGCAGGTTTCCTGTTATGGCTGTTATTGGAGCAGGATGCTGTAATAAAATGCCCCCATATCCAAGATCACTAGCGTCTGTTTGGAGATAGAATAGTTTGGTGAGGTTAGGTGCCATTAATATAGGAGGAGATGACAAGTAAGTTTTTAGCTGGTTAAATATTTGATCATGTTGCTGGCTCCAAGAAAAATTTACTTTTGAAGAAGTTAAAGCAAATAGTGGTCCTGTGAACGGTGAGAAATTTGGACTGAACTTAGAGTAATATCCTACCATACCTAGAAATCTTTTTAATTCCTGTTTGGTAGTTGGAACAGGATAAGAAGTTATGGCGCTAATATTTGCATCATGGGGTACTACTTTACCACTGCCAACTCTATGACCAAGGTAAGATACCTGACCTTTGCAAAAATTACTTTTTGCTAAGTTGATCGTTAATCCATGTTGTTTCAACCTTGAGAAAACTTCTTTTATCTTTTGAATATGGTTTATCCATGTGTCAGAGGCAATAATGATGTCATCTAAATATACAAATACTTTTTCCAAGTCCTGTAAAATTAAAGACATTACTCTTTGGAAGGTGGCAGGTGCGTTGGCTAATCCGAATGGCATTACGTTATAACTAAATAAGCCAAATGGAGTGATAAATGAAGAAATTTCCTTTGCCGTTTCTGTTAATTTAATTTGGTAATAACCCTTCAACAAATCTATTTGGGTTAAGTAGGTCGAATTACTTACTTGGTCAATGATATCTTTTATTCTTGGTAGAGGATACGAATCTTTAATTGTTAAATTATTAATCTTCCTGTAATCGGTACAAAGACGAAATTTACCATTTTTCTTTCCTACTAGGAGACATGGGGAAGCCCATGGTGACGCACTGGGTTCTGCCAATCCTTCTCTTACTAAGTAGTTCACTTCTTCTTTCATGATACCCAATTTCTTCTGTGATGTTCGATAGAAAGCTTGTTTAATGGGTGCAGCACCTGGTTGTAGTTTGATGTCATGATCTAGCATGGTGCATCTGCCTGGTTTATCTGAAGTTATACTAGGAAATTCATGGAATAAAGCTACTAAAGATTTACATTTTGATGCAGATAAGGGTTTTAGATAGTCTGATAAGTTTTCCAAGATCTTTGAGTTTTGAGAATCCTGCCAAGATGCAGTTATTGGATCATCTGTAAATTGATCCATAGGACAATCTATGTATGGTATGGCACTAGTAATCATTACCGTTTTATTTTCAGCTGTTGAGGGAGACAAATAGGCCTTTAAGAGGTTTATGTGGACTAATTGAGTAGACTTACGCTTATCTGGAGTGGCGATTATATAGTTGGTTGGCGAGATACGTTGAGTGATGGTATAAGGTCCCTGGTATTTCTCTCGTAGGGGAGAGCCTGCAATCGGATGGTATAGCAGCACTGCATCTCCTACTTTGAAACTTCTGGTTTTAGCCTTTTTATCATAGTTAATCTTCATCTTCTCTTGAGCTGTTATCAAGTTAGTTTTGGCAATGGAGTGAAGATCTGAAAGTTTCTTGTTGAGTTCTGAAATATATTGGGAAAGAGGTACCTCATTATCTCCCAACTTCAGGATGCGTTCTTTGACTGAACTGAGGATAGTTCGTGGCCGTCGACCGAAGAGTAGTTCAAAAGGTGACATACCAGTAGACTGATTTCGAACTCCTCGTATGATGTACATGATCAGTTCCAAATCGCAATCCCACTCGTTACCTGAACTATGGATGTATTTCCGGAGAAGATTTTTAATGGTCTGGTGAGTGCGTTCTAATGCTCCATTGGTCTGTGGATGGTAAGCTGAGGATGAGACTTGGGTTATATGGTAATCTTTCATAGCTGTTTTAAAAGCATGACTCATGAAATTGGTTCCTTGATCACATTGTAGTTCAGTTGGAAATCCTACAACAGTAAATATGGACACTAGTGACCTTAGGATGTTCTTGGCTGAAATGTTTCTTAAAGGTACTGCAAATGGATAACGGGTAGTTGGGCATAAGGCCGTAAGCAAGTATTCATGTCCCCTTTTTGTCTTAGGCAAAGGGCCTACACAATCTACTATGATCTTACTGAAAGGTTCTTTAGGCACAAGTATAGGTTTTAAGGGTGCAACTGGTACTTTTACATTAGGACTACTTACTTTTTGACATGTTGTACATGTTTTTACGTACTCTTTAATGTCATTCTTTATGTTTGGCCAATATGGGGTCTTGACTGATGCGTTCATATGTTTTAGTGATACCAAGATGAGAGTCAGCAGAGTGAGACAATTCTAGGATCAGAGGTCTTATATCCTTAGGAACAACTACCTGGAATAGATCCTTCCAGGTTTCTAGATGACTGTTCTTGCTGGACCTGAATTTTCTCATTAGTACATTATTAT
This sequence comes from Palaemon carinicauda, assembly GCF_036898095.1. NCBI lineage: Eukaryota > Metazoa > Arthropoda > Malacostraca > Decapoda > Palaemonidae > Palaemon > Palaemon carinicauda. The sequence continues at coordinate 172,429,712 of NC_090730.1, forward strand.
TAATATAAAAATAAGAACACTTGTTGGTATCCTTTGGTTTCACTTGGTTGAAACACTGCTGTAGAGTGACATCTTTCCTTTGTTGATAGCTAAAGGAATCAGGCTGGATCTTATATGTACTCATCAACTCGTTGAAATCCATAGGTTCAGAGACTGGCAACGGGTTTGATGATGATTCAGTAGGGGTGTCCTTTTTACTGCTTCGTGTCACTGCTAAGCATTCCTCCTGTACAACTTCACCTGGAGATACTGCTATTAAGTTTGTTAAGACAACAGAGTTAGCTATGTCATTACCCAGGATTACATCTACATTCTTGCATGGTAACAGTTCTGGATTTACAGCTACTTCAGTAGTTCCAGAGAAATAAGGACAATGAAGGTTTACATTAATGAGAGGCAACATAGACTTACTGGTTAAGTCATTAACTGCAACATACCTGTGAGTTTCACCTTTAGGTCGTATTACTTTAGGAGAGACGATCGTTTGAGAGGATCCAGTGTCTCTGAGTATGGTTACAGGTTTACCATTTATTTTGCCTGAGCAAGTGAAGGGTGCAAACGCTTGGGACTCGTGTGATGCACAATGGAAGGTCTTTTTCTTCTCCACCTTAGGTTTTGGTTCCTGTTTGGGCAGATTCATTTGCTTAGGAGAGAATTGAGGGGGATTAGGTTTTCTCTTTAAGTATGAAGCTGCACAATGTGGATCAGGACATTCTGAAATATGATGTCCTTCTTGTTTGCAGTATGTACAAGTTTCCTTAGGTCTAGTTTCTCTATATGGGGTTTTACCTACTTTATGAATAAGAGCATAGTCATCTGCCTTTAAAGCGGCTTTCTTAGGGTCAGATTCATTCTGCTCTCTTAGATACACATTAATGCTACCTGGTATTTTCCTTAAGAACTCCTCCATTACTATTAAATCTTTCAACTGCTCGAAAGTTTTGACATCTACTTTGTCTACCCACTTCTGAAACTGTTTAATCTTTCCATTCATAAATTCTAAAAAGGTCTGCTGAACTTGCTTCTGACTATTACGAAATATTTGCCTATAACCTTCCGCAGTAATAGAATAAGCATCAAGGATTGCCTGTTTAATTATGAAATAATCATGTTCCTCTAACATAGTGGCACATACAGATAATGCTTTACCTTTAAATGAGTTCCGGATGATCAAATACCATTTGTCCTGAGGCCAATTGAGATTCTTGGCTGTGTCTTCGAACACAGAAAAGTAGTTATCAGGTTCCCGTTCTTCAAATGTGGGCAGCAATTTCTGCACCTTGGCCACATCAAAGGGTTCGGGAATTAGCTTACCTTCTTCCTTTTCTTTCAGTCTTATAAATGCCAGATCCCGTTCTGTTACTGTGGCCGCTTCTCTCTCAATCTGCAGCCTAACACGGAGAGCTTTGTTTTTCTGTTCACTTTCTTTTTCTTGTTGCTCCAAAGCAGTTGCAGCAGCTTCCACAGCAGTTTCCACCTTGATACGTTCTAGGGAAGCAGCAGCAGCAGCCGTGCGCTCAGCAGCAGCGGCTTTCCTCTCTTCTAACTCAGCGGCGGCAGTTGCGGCTCGTTCAGCAGCAGCGGCTCTTTCTCGTTCTACCAGAGTTGCGGCAGTTGCGGCTCTTTCAGCAGCAGCGGCTTTCCTCTCTTCTACCTCAGCGGCGGCAGTTGCGGCTCGTTCAGCAGCAGCGGCTTTCCTTTCTTCTACCTCAGCGGCGGCAGTTGCGGCAGTTGCCGCTGCAGTTGCGGCAGTTGCCGCTGCAGTTGCGGCTTGCATCTTCATCTTTTCCAACTCCAGCTGTAGACTTAGTTTATCCAAGTCACTATTTGGATTGGTAACTGTTAGAGCTCGAACGTCAGCCAATTCTTCTTCTGGAACAATATCTTCATCTACAAGGAAGTTCAAAATATGACTGAGAATTACACATTTTACGGCAGTTGCGGGAACCTGTACATCATAATGGCGAGCTAGATTCTTTAGGTCAGTTTTTGTGGCAACTGTGAGAGATTCCACATGATCCCGTGGTGATACAATAAATTGTTGCAAGTTGAAAGGCATTTTGAATGTCGCCCGTGGCGCAAGATAAGTACAAACTAAAATAAATATCCAAACTTTACAAGAATAAGTATAAGATCATACGATCGCAAAATAACAATCTTTCGATCATAGAAATACAAAATAGCGATCACAAAATTAAAAGATCGAGAGATCACAAAATTACAAAATTGTATGATCAGATCACCTTACACAGAAATAGCTTAAATACAAAATTAAGTCTCGCGAAACTTACGATAATACTATAAAACTTTTATTCACAGTTAACGACTGAACAATTTTTTTTTTTTTTTAATGCTCGAGATCTTGAGCACGCGGCTAACTACTTCATAATTACTCAAACGACACGCTTAACATCACAAACTTTTACAACAATTCTACCGAATCAGTAAACAAGGCTTTAAAACGCAAATGTATTTTTTACTTTAAACATACCTAATTAGCACGTTCTAGTTTACATTTCCTTTTAATTTATACCAGCTTAATTTGATAACTTTACAATGTTACCTTCTAATTTATATAAATACTATATTATTCTCGTTATGATGAAGTATCTAGTTAATAGTCAACACCTAGTTTAAAGTAATTGATTATCAGAATAATGCGCAAACTGGACAAAATACTTACTATGCGCTTTATAGATATAACAGGAGTAGTTTAACACAAGTATTTAAATATTCATTTACCGACACGTAAATGTTATTTGTACACCAAAATAGTACTTTTAACACCAAACAATATACAAGTTAATTTCCTGACTAGAGATAACGATTGGAATTACGAAAATCTCCGAAATTGGAAATTGGCTAATTTCACTTACGAAATTTATATAACAAAATAAATCACTTCATAATGAAATAGAGATGGAGGAAATTTCACTTATAATGAAACTTAATTTAGTAAATCACATATAATGAAATTTGACTTTATTTCCTAAATATCACTTTTGAATGGCGATTTTAAGAAATGGCAAAATCTTAGGGCTTCAGATTTTTTTTTTATGAGAAATCTCTGAGATACGAGATTTGAGTAGGCGAAACTTTAAAAGCTACCTACTGGGGGTATCTTCAATTAATAAGGGTGGTTTAGAAGCTGGACAATCAGCATACCTAAGTCTTAACTATATTAAGCGTGACTTGTTCCTCTTACAACCAAATGACTACCCAGACATATTATACATAAATGTCTAATGAGAGGGAGACGAGACATCTACCTTACCTTGGAATTATTACTGTCGTCCTTTATCCTTGGTACGCCGCAACACAACACTCGATACTGTTCATAATCACTGGAACTGTTCTTTCACGATTCAATCACTTGATATAAATTTGATGAATCATATCACACATCAGATCGCACATCAGATCCCGGACAGGCCCCCAACTATTATGTGACGAACCACTGTGCAAACAATTACCCCTTTATAATGGGCGGTAGTTCTCTTCACACAACAAAATAGAAGTCATATGGGTAGACTTCCAAATTCACTTGTTTCTTATTACGAGTGTATAAGATTGTTGATTATGATCAAATGTATCTTCTTAAAGCTGGTTGCAGACAATAGAAGCACCAATAGCAGGATAATTGGAGGACAGGAACAATAAACTATGTTATAAACAAAACTTTAATCTTACGTTAAACAAAACAATGAAAAAGCACTTCAAAACAACAATAATAAGCAATGCAAAGTGAATGGGTGAGTAAGGTAGATGAATCTCGTGGTGAGAACAATGTATTCTAACAAAACAATAAATTTGGGGTTACCTTATAACATGTAAGGTAAGAAAACAGGGATGATTTACAGCAGGAAGGCGAGTGTAAACAAAAGATAATGAGAAGAATGGAATGAAGATGGCGCTGAAATAAGGTGATGTATTTACAAAGAAAATGGAAAAATAAACTTTAGACAAATCAGATATGTTAACATATGTACAACATATGGGGATATCACAATATATATACATACATACATATATATATATATATATATATATATATATATATATATATATATATATATATATATATGTATATATGTACATATATATATATATATATATATATATATA
>NC_090730.1:172439777-172442277 GCF_036898095.1 Palaemon carinicauda
AGATAGACTTCACAGACAAAATATTTTACTGTATCTCAGGAAAATATTCCTTTAAAATAAGTATTAATTCATTGAAATATTTCTCACAAAGTTAACGGGATCTAAATATTTAGAAACATAACATTACTAATATTCACCATAAATGCTATTGTGTTCAATTGAAATTGAAGAATCATGGGTAAGATTAAAGTTTCAACCAAACTCTGATATCTAATATGCAAATTTATATTCTCTAGCCTGAATAAAAGAATCATAGCTAAGATTATAATTTCAACCAAACTCTGATACATGATATGAAAATTTTTATATTTTCTAGCTTACATAGTGTGTTATTAACGAATTTTAAACTAACATTTATTTTTTACGTAACTAATTAGGATACAAAACCATCCTTAATATCTGCAATAATTGGGTTCCAAAGTGGAAATCAAGGCTTTTTGGGTGGGAGACAAATGCCTTGTTACTTAATTTAGCTAATTATAAAGTTCCTTTGCTCTGCCGTATGCTCACTTCGCTTGCTATTGAACATTATCTCATTGCTCCAATTTTCTGGCAAGCTAGCTAAGTTTCGCTATACTAGTTAGCCCTGTAGACGATTATTTCAGCATTAATTATCAATTATACAAATTAGATAAAGGACTAAATCTGCAAATATTTAAGCAACATTTTGGTACAAATTAAATAAAGGGCTCAATCAGAAAATATTTTAGCAACATTTTGGTACAAATTAAATAAAGGGCTCAATCTGAAAATATTTTAGCAACATTTTGTTACAAATTAAATAAGGGGCTAAATCGGCAAATATTTCCGCAACATTTTGGTACAAATTAAATAAAGGGCTAAATCTACAATTAATTCCTCAAACTTTTGGTTAACCATTTCACTTACCTTAAATAGATGTTGGCGACGTTCAAGTTTATGGAACAGTTTTATGGATTCGGAACAATTGCTTGCAGTACCACTGATGCCTATCTTGACAAAAAACGAGGAGGGACGACTTTTCTTTTTATGTAGTTTACAAGGATTGGAAAGAGAGAGAGAGAGAGAGAGAGAGAGAGAGAGAGAGAGAGAGAGAGAGAGAGAGAGAGAGAGAGAGAGAGAGAGAGAGAGAATGTTTGAGTATCACTAAATTTGGAACACTTACCACTTTTAGGTATCACTAAATGTTCAAACAGAAACCTCACTTTTGGGTAGCACTGAATGTTCACGTAAAACCCTATTTACCACTTCTGAAGTTCCATGGTAATCTCCACGAAGCCGGGCAATGACTTTAAAATTATGAACAGGAACTAACAGTGCACGTCTGCGCAATGTAATCCATGGCAGTCAACTGATAATTTGACAAGCACTGTTTTTAGATAGACATGAATTACTAAATTGCAGTTGATTGGATAATCTTACAAAAAAAAAAAATAACATAAAACTGTAAGCATCTTTACTTTACCTGTACATCATAAAAAAAAATGAGAATCAGACATTTTTACCCACAATGCATTAAAAAAAAAAAAATACCATCGGGAGAAGAACTAACATGACAGCTTAAGTACATATTTGGGATGACAGATAGGAACAATATTCATTAGCAAATAATAATAATAATAATAATAATAATAATATTAATAATAATAATAATAATAATAATAATAATAATAATAATAATAATAATAATAATAATAATAATCCTTAAACAATCCTAAAAGAGTATCAGAGCAAATGATTACGAAAAGAATGATTTAATAAAATAAGAACCAAAATCCGGTTTTTCTATCCTTCTCGCTGAATCTTTAATGACTCTTAATTAAGTAAGTTTTCCAGCCATTGTGAGATTCCTGTTTTCCCTAAACCTTTGTTTACCTTTAATTAAGGATTCCGTGAGCCTAATCACGTTGTATATTAGCGAGGATTAACCCAGAAGAAGGAAATAAGTGTGTGTATGTTGTTTGCTTCTTAATAGTATCTAAGGCAGTTCAGTTGATAGGAATAAATATGGCTAATTCTGAGCCATGTAGGAAGCGAGGAGTCTCTCTCTCTCTCTCTCTCTCTCTCTCTCTCTCTCTCTCTCTCTCTCTCTCTCTCTCTCTTTTAGAGTTAGGAAAATTGGAGGCTACAAACTGGCATAAAAAGGTCTTGAAGTGTGATAAGGCACATGTCTGATTCATTTGTCCTACAGTGGAATATCAACGACTAAATATTATATATGTATATATATATATATATATATATATATATATATATATATATATATATATATATATATATATATATATATATGTGTGTGTGTGTGTGTGTGTGTGTCTGTGTGTATACATATATATATATATATATATATATATATATATATATATATATATATATATATATATATATATATATATATATATATTTATATATATATATATATATATATATATATATATATATATATATATATATATATGTGTGTGTGTGTGTGTGTGTGTGTGTGTGTGTGTTTGTGTAGGTGCAAGCTCTTGTGTATATT
>NC_090730.1:172447277-172449777 GCF_036898095.1 Palaemon carinicauda
ACAGGTCAATACTGAGATCAAGTTATTGCGTTACTGACAAATACAACAGCCTTCTAAAGATGTCTCTGGTGCATTTTTCTTCCTTGATCTGTTTGTCCTTTGTGGTGAATTTAACTTTTACTGCATCCTGTGTGACATTTATCACCTTTCTTTGTTTAACAGTCCGTTCAAAACGCCCACCATCTACATTACATTCATTAACAAAAACCTGATGCCAGGTAGATCCTGTTTCTTTTGACTGCAGAAGTCTGTCTTTCACACCATCCAGTGTTTAGGCAATACAGAGTATCATCATTAACAGTGAATGGATTGAGTGTGTTCTCCACCTCTGTGATCGTGCTCTTAATGTATGCATTGTCTTTGGTTATCCTTGATGGATTTAGTTCCCGTATTGCATCATCCACCAGTGTGATTCCAGCCATTTCCAGGAGACAACTCACAAATACTCCTCTAAAAGATCTTGTCACTGTCAACCCCATACGGACTGCAACATTCTGGCTGGATGCGGCATCCGTATTCACAGCTTGCTGTAAGGTAATCGCAAATGCACTTCTGGAAAAGGTATTCCTAGTTCTCCGCACAGAGAGTGCACCTACTTCAAAACTTTGCTTGATTCCGGGATGTGTCATTTCCATATTAAACAGATTTAGGTGATACAATGACATCCAACGGGCATAGCTTGGCTTGTGAGTTGCAAAGAATATAGGAATCATTGAGCCTAAAGCATAGATGTAGAGGTTTAGGTCATATGTCCTCCTGGCCCTGTCAAAAAGCATGAATATATGAACGAGATCAATGTAGAGAAACCAGAACCTAGCAGTAGAGCCATGATGACCCTGACGAGTCTGATCACAGAATTTACCATATCTTTCCAACAAATTACAAATTACAGCGGACTCCAATAATGGCAAAAGTGATTGGGGTGATGAGTCTGCAGAAAATGAATTTAACAACACCATGCCTTTATCTGGTATTCCACCTTCTACCAAAAGTTGCTTAAAATGTAGAATCTGCAAGGCAAGTGCAAACAGGGAATGGATACTCTTGCATCTGTTAAAATGTTTTCCACCAATGAACCCTCGTACTGAACCATGAGCCAACACATCAGCCAAGCTAAGAACCTCGGTACAACCAGACGATTCAACAATATAACCTAATGCGCTGAAATAGGCCATGGAAATATGAAATGCACCAAAACAAACAAAGATATTGTCAAAGAAAGAGGATTCTTATGCTTGGTTCTGGAGTGCAGGTTTTGCGAAAACAAGGTCACATGTCACTATAGCATATGCCTCACAGCACTCACTTGCAACCATTTGAAACCTGACCAAAGTTTCTTTAACTACATCCAATCTTGTTGGTGGCAGTTCAATATTTTCCATATACCCAATCTACTGCAAAGGGAGTCTGTCCTCTGTGACCAAGAAATTCCAGCCTGCCACATAGGGGTGCTGGACATCAGACAACAGCACATTAACCAGATAATATTCATTTTCTTTGCTATCTCTAGGCTGGATTATGGATCTTGTGAATATTTTTCAAATTCGAACCTCGACAGTGATGGCTTTCTTTTATATGGCATGATTTGTCGCTTAGGCGCATCAAATATTCGTCGTATTTTCACAGGTACTTGGTCAGTAGCTGCATCAGTATTCGTGGTCCCTTCAGTCTCAGCACCTTGCATCGCACCTGCAGCAGGCCTATTCTGGTAGCATATCACAATGGTGTTATGAAGAGTGTCTTTGCCAGATAGGGTTTCTGTCAGCTCGTCATAATTATCCCAAGCAAGACCTGTGGAGCGACCAACTTGAGGTAAAAGCATATCAGGTAAAAGCTGCCCTTCTGCTGTGATTTTTGACGCTATATCTTTCTCAGTTGATTCAGCTGTGTGATAACTTAACCGCATGACCCTAGTGATTTGGAATTTCCACAACTCTGCGACTACCTGTGAGGCTTTTCATTCCGACTCCCAGACAAAGATGCTTGGATGGTTTTACTCATCCCCGACTGGTACAGAAAATAACATCCTGGGATAGTGAGACTACCCTTCGTTTTACTTATTCACTAGGCTTATCTTTATTCTGCAAGACACAGAGAAGTGTGGTAAAAACCAAATGAAGAAGGTCTGGAATATTCTAATTGCCCTTTCTTAAAATCCTCAAGTGACAAGGACACAGGCAATTCAGGTGCACACTTACAAATTTCAAGGATGTTAAAACGCAATGTAGAGGCTGTTTTTATAATGTTTTAAAGACAAAACAGGTGCACACACAAAGTCAATAAACCAAATCTCAGTAGTATAGGTGAACCATTTATCAACTAAATTTGAAACGGTTTGAGGAGTAAATTTCACAGGAACCGTTTAATGATGACTTTTGTCATATCAGTCATATTGTTGGAATAAATCCCATATTCTTCAAAAAACTTTATTTATGTCTCTTCTTTATATTCTATTCTATCTAGTAAACCCTGGGCAAATTTTGATGTCTTATTTAGCCAA
>NC_090730.1:172454777-172467277 GCF_036898095.1 Palaemon carinicauda
GCATCGAACGTCAAAGAGTAAATGATGACTGCAGAGACATCGGTTGAAGGCGATGGTGCGAAGGCAAGGAGCAAACATTCCCATAACAAATATAATCACATGACACCCATAACGTGGTGTGCTAGACGGCATGCACGTATATAAGGAGGACACGTTGGCATCACTAGCCAGCTCTCACGATGCATCAAGAGTGAATATGTTGTTAGTCAACCAATCTGTGGCCTGACCAGCTCAACAATCTACTTGGATAGTAGCTCGTTGATCCTCAGGTTATTGCGATACAGGTTGGGGTCTTCCTTGGACAGCTCCCGCAGAAGGTTCTTGTGATGTCCATGGAGTAAATGCCATGCTAGGTACAGCCTTGTCCAGTATGTACATTCCTTGGTCTTCTGCTCACAGTCCTTTTTGTATTGGTATACAGCTGCTATGAAGATGAAGTCCAGGCCCAGAATCTGGTGCATCATGTCTGGATTTTCTCTGATGAGCCATGGTGGTACATACTGCTGTAGGGTCATTGTATGATTGGTGGCTGCTGAGTGGTGTGTGTGGTTCCACGGTAGGCCTGTCACAGCTGGTGTCTGCTGAGTTTGTTTCATTGCCCCCATTATGTGTCGTCTGGCCCTCAATGTTCTTTTGATCATACAGCCAACAGTCAGTCGCTTTACAGGCGTTTGATGGCCGTGCGCATGTTCCTGCAATGTAGCTGACATCGTGCGACGCGTACGATCAATGTTTCCCATCTCTGCGATATGTTCCCACCATTCCTCTTGTCAGTTGGTCGATGTTTGTGTGCTCCAAGTGCCATGTCGCTCGTACCTTCATCTCAAATGCTCTGTGTCCATTAATCCATCATTCAAATGCTCACATTTTCTGGAGGTATCTGGCAACAATCAACGTAGCTCGAAGATAAAATAGCAAGTGGGTGTCCAGCCTAATAGAAATAAAGAGTAAACGCGTATTACATGAACTGACATCACTCCCCGATGATATCTATAATATCAAAAAACAACACAAACATCTTCAATAACGGATTAAGCAATTAAAAGTTGCCTAATCTCATTCTGTCCTTTCACAAACAACATTTAAAACTCGTGAAGCAATTAAAAGTTACCAAAGCTCATTCTGTCTTTTCACAAATATCTTCGTAAACTGATTAAACAATGAACAGTTACCCAAACACATTCTGTCAAATCACAAACAACATCTTCGAAAACTGATTAAGCAATTAAACGTTACCTAAACACATTCTCTCATACCACAAAAAACATAATCGAAAACTGATTAAGCATCAAACGCTACCCATACACATTCTGTCATACCACAAACAGTCTCTTCGAAAACTGATTAAGCAATCAAACGTTACCCAAGTATATTCTGTCAAACCACAAACAACATCTTCGAAAACTGATTAAGCAATCAAACATTACACAAACACATTCTGTCATACCACAAACAACATCTTCGAAAACTGATGAAGCAATTTAACGTTACCCTAACACATTCTGTCACACCACAAACAACATTTTCGAAAACTGTTTAAGCAATCAAACGTTACCCAAACACATTCTGTCACACCACAAACAACATCTTCGAAAACTGATGAAGCAATTTAACGTTACCCATAACTCGCTCCCCATATTGGCCATCGGGTCTTGCGATAAGGACCATGAGTGGCGAACCAACTCTCATTTCTTGTATGGCACCTAAGGGGCCATTATTTGGAGTTCTATCATCACTGGCCGTCCAATCTTGGCAACGAGATTCCCTTTATCGTCTCTCACATTTTCCTGTGCTGAAGAACCTTACCAAAACAAACTCAATTTTCCAGGAAACTGGAAGAAAAAAATCCGTTCTTTTCTCTCTTCGCTCAGGATTATATTGGTTATTTTCTTGGAAGTACTTGCTCCATACTATTGTATGCGACCCGTCAACATTGATGGCTAAATATTTAGATAGATATTTAAACATACGCACATGCAGCCCTATTTCACCAGGGTATGATTTCTCTCTCCTCACTACCCGAGTGATGGGGAGAGCTGACCGTAACCGGAAATATTATATATATATATATATATATATATATATATATATATATATATATATATATATATATATATATATATATATATATATATGTATGTATATACATATATATATATATATATATATATATATATATATATATATACTGTATATATATATATATATATATATATATATATATATATATATATATATATATATATATATATATATATATACATATATATGTGTGTGTATGTGTGTATGTGTGTTTGTGTATAGTCATAGTCAGAAAACTATTTTTGATCATATAGGTGAGATTTACCTCGGTTGAATTAGATAAAAACACTGTCAGTCTATACGTATGTCTTTACCTTTATATTATAGAATCTAAGTGAATTTACAATATCTAGATGAACCTAAACTACATAATCTTTTAAATAATAGATGTTCATTCACACCCTTGCTATAAGATACTTACCTTTTTGTTTTTGCTGCCGTAAACCAGAGCATGAATAAGAAATGGCTGTGAGCTTACGAGACTTTGAATAATAAACTCATCGTTAAAATTCTAAAACATGCCTTTGTAGTACATTATCCAAATAACATGCACGCATAAACATTACTTTATGTTTTTTTTAATATTTTTTTTTCTAATGTTGTTGAATATAGCATGTTATATATATTCATAAATATATCATCGTTATTATTACTTGTCAAGCCTAGTTACTGTATGTAAGGCTTTTGAATCATTACATATTTCGGGAAGTTAAAAAGCAAAGAACGTTTTAATCTAAAAATTCTATTATATATACTTTTTCTAACAAATTAACGTTAAGGTAAAAGTAGCATATAATTTTGTCTGTTTTTAATTTGAAAAAAAAAATATTATTATTATCATTATTATTATTATTATTATTATTATTATTATTATTATTATTATTATTATTATTACTTAAGCTACAACCCTAGCTGGAAAAGCAAGATTATATAATCCCAAATCCAACAGGGAAAAATGGCCCAGTGAGGAAAGGAAATATGGAAATAAATAAACGATATAAGAAATAATGAATAAATTTAAATGAAATATTTCAAAATCATTAACAGCATCAAAACAGATATTTCATATATAATCTATAAAAAGCTTATATATCCTATTAAACATTGTGATAATTAAAAGAGAAAGGTCATGGATAATCAAAGACCAGCAGCAGAGAAAATCCTACAATATATATTTCAGTGGCCATTAGACCCACCACAACTGAGCTCATGCATGCTGGACCAGGAACAAACAAAGAAACCTTGAATTGCGTGTTCGAATGTTCGTCTACGATTGCTTTGTTCACTTGCTAGACGTCTGTGAGGTAATTCCTCCAAATTGATGCGTCCAGGTCTTTTGTTCTGTTTTTTATTATGTTTTTTTTTTTTTTTTTTTGAAAATAGGGTCTCTCAATTTATTGCATCCGTTCAGATCGTCTCTCTGTCCCTTCCTCTGCCTACTTGAAAAAAATATTTCTAGCTACAGGCTACTTCCAACCACTCATATCTTTCGTCATTAGTTTTTTTTTTTTTTTTGAAAATAGGGTCCCTCAATTTTTATTTTTTTAATAATAAGGGTGTTTGCATCCGTCCAGATCGTCTCTCTGTCCCTTCCTCTGCCTACTTGAAAAAATAATTCTAGCTACCCATTAGGTTTTTTTTTTTCTTTTTTTTTAAGGAAAATGTAGATACCACAAGAAGCGTAGAAGCCGTAGAAGAAAAAAAAAACATGAAAAGGAAACTAATGGGTTTATCATTACCTCCGCCAACGAAGCTGGAAGGAGGTTATGTTTTACTCCCCTTTTTTGTGTTTGTTTGTGTGTCTGTGTGTTTGTCTGGCCACAATATGAAACACTGAGTAATGAAATTTGAAAGCATTAACTGTTATATAAAAAGCTGACAATAATTAAATTTCAGAAGGTCAATCTCAAAGTTCAAGGTCACTGTCAAGCAAAATGTCCAATTCACGCAATCTTATTGGACATCGTTATCACAGAGACTTCAAACTTGGTTCATGTATGAGTGTATGAAATTCCAAGCCAATGACTACCTGTTAAGATCAAAGGTCAAGGTCCATCTCATGCAAAAAGTAGAGAAATAAGCTGTCGCGGCGGAGGTCTGTGCTCTACTGAGTACCCCTCTAGTTTACATTGTTATTGTCACCATAGTTTTGCGAAATTCATCATATACATCCAATGAATGGACATTACATTTTGATTAACTCAAATAATTCTCATCACAATTTATTCAGTACCGATTATTTTTATTTTGATATTTGTAAACGAGGCTTTGACATTTTAACCTATAATTATATCTGTTATTAGATATGGCGAATCCTATCTTCTGATTCTTATGAATTTTCTACACTATGGAGGTTAAGCATTCACCATTTAGCTCAATATATAATGATAAAAGGGTTCCTTGAAATAGAAATTACCTTTAAAACCCTATTTCTTGATATCTAAATTGGGCTATATTGATGGTATAGACAGGAAACATACCTCTAATCTTATTCTAACACATTCACGTTGATATATCGAGAAAGAATGAGGTCGTGTTTAGCTGATCTTAAGAAATTGTCTATTTCTTTGGTCTTACTTCTCATATATAGCTTATTCACTTTCTTATGGGGCTATTTTTCCTGTTAGAGCTCTATGAATTATGACATTCTGCTTTTACTCTTATGGTTGTAGCTTTGATAAAAATAATAATAATAATAATAATAATAATAATGATAAAAATAATAATAATAATAATAATAATAATAATAATAATAATAATAATAATAAATAATGATAATAATAATAATAATAATTCAGGGTAGTTATAATGATAATGATATTGATAATGATAATGATAATAATGGTAAGGATAATTATAATAATAATAATAATAATAAATCTTGTTTAGTTCAGACATATGGAATATCACATGAAAATTATTTGCAAACAGTTCCCAAATTATAAAGATCCTTCATTGACCATAATCTTCCAGATAAGTATGAAGATAAAAAAAAGAGAAAGGTCACTGATAAATAGAAACTACCAGGGAAAAAAAAGAAAGCTCCCTAAACATATATTCCAACGGCCATCCCAACCACTGCAACTGTGGTCATGCATGAGAGCTTGGAGACCCAGAGAAAAACAAAGAAACTTTGACATGCGTGATCGTCCAAGTTTAGTTGTTTATATCTTAGACGTGTCATATGATTTGTAAATACAAACAACTACATGCTATGACTCCTTTTTTCCTTCCTCTTTTTTTATTTTTTTTAGTTTGTATATGAGACATCTACTTTAATGTTATTACTCTTCTTATGATATTTTATTTTAATTGTTTATAACTGCTCATGTAGGTTATTTATTTCATTATTTCCTTTCTCAGTGGGCTATTCAATGGCTCCAAAATGTAAGGTAATGCAATCAAGTCTGGACTTCTGATCAGGGTAGGGTATACATACATGCATACATATATACGGTATATATATATATATATATATATATATATATATATATATATATGTATGTATAGATAAATATATATATATATATATATATATATATATATATATATATATATATATATATATATATATATATTATATATAAACATATATATATATAGATATATATATATATATATATATATATATATATATAATTATATATATACATATGTATATATAGATATATATATATATATATATATATATATATATACATACATACTTTCATACATATATATATATATATATATATATATATATATATATATATATATATATATATATATATATATATACATACATATATATATAAATATATATTTATATATATATATATATATATATATATATATATATATATATATATATATATATATTCATATACAATATATCCTCACTTTTTATCAAGTTTTGTGAAGTAGGAAGAAACTGGTATTTCATAAGGTGCTTATAATCAATACATACAACAATAATTTTAAATCTGATATAAAACGATATCCTGATATGATGACAAGCTCCCTTACTTCCAAAACTTTCATAAATCAAGAGACTATTTCCATTTCTCGAAATGTTTGCTAACGATGAAAAGTTAATTAGAATGAAGTATTGTTTACCCATTCTCTTCCCAAACTTGTATTCAATTCTCCCATTTCTTCTTTCCTCGAGATCTAGCAAATCTTTTCCTTTAATGGAAAGATAAAAGAGAGATGGGAGGATATTTTGACTGCAAAAACTTTTCCTTAATTCAAGGCTCCTTGTTACAATGGCATAAAAGATGTATTCTTATTTCAATACAAAGGGTTATTTGAAGTTGACTGTTAAGATCTGAAAAGGAAACATTTCCATATATCTTTTGTTTTATAAATAATTAAAAGAAACTTTTCTTCTATACGCAAGCGACTGAACAAAGGTTAGAATATGCGTATATCTTGCGCACATTGAGACATAATCGAGTGAGAATATCAATATAAGTCCATTTAAGGAGAAGGAATTAATAAATAGGAAGAAATAGGATGACAAGATTCTTCAAAAGACCTCTAGAAAGAAGAGGATCGTATATAAGGCTTCAAAGAAATTCCACCCTTCATAGATAGAGACGAATGTCTTTTTTACCTTTTTTTTAAGACATTTCTTGTTTCATATATTCCAAAATCTTGATATTTAAATTTTTTCTTTATCATGTAAAAAAGAATTTTGTATATATTTCAAGTTTCAGTGTTCCATTATCTTGGGGTTTTTCTTTGGAATATTGTTTGTTAATATATCTTATAGGATTTGTATCAAATTATTATTGAAGATATGTTCTATGATATGATTGATTGGGTATGTTTTTCATTAAAGAAATGTATTTTCTCACCATATTTTACAATGAAAAAAGGAAAAAAATTAATCCTGTCATTCATATTTATGATTCTTGCTGACAAATCAAGAGGATTTGTAATGCACATAAAACTAAAGAAATATACCTTATGTAAATTTTCTTCAACGGGTCCCCTGAGCTTATTTTAACTTTAGTATCTTTTTTTTATTATATTATCAATTTTTATACCAATGTTAACATTATTGATAACAAACAGTTGTCTATAAGCATGCTATTATATCCCTTTTGTGACTCCTTGAGGAGCTATAAATCTTTAATGTCTCGAAAAAAAAAGTTAATTGTTCGGGTGATGTCCTATCAACGCCTCCTACGCTCCCATCACAGATCTATCCTTTTATTAGACATGGAAAACATAAAATCTTATATCATCTCTTTACATTAACTGCAGAACATCACACACTATCCATTACTATTTTATCATCATCATTATTTAATCTCTACAGTAAGCTACAACTCTTGTTGGATAAGCAGTATGCTATAAAGCCAAGGGGTCCGACAGCGTAAAATAGTTAATTGAAGAATAGAAATAAGGAAATAAATAAACTACAAGAGAAGTAACAAACAATAAAAATAGCATATTTAAAGAGCAGTAATAATAATAAAATAGACCCTTTATGAATAAATCATAAAAAGAAACTTACGACATCTGGTTCAATATGAAACATTCACTGCAAGTTTGAACTTTAGAAGTTCCTCCGATTGAACTACCACATTAAGGAATCTAAATCATTCATCTTTAAAGAATGTAAGATACGAGAGTATTGATCAATTCCGTAACATTCAAGATTTCAATAGATATCTCTTGAGATACTGAATTCAACTTTATCTAATTATTATTATTATTACCTTGCTAAGCTAATACCCTAATTTGAAAAGCAGGATGCTATAGCCCAGGGGCCCCGAAAGAGAAATAGCCAAGTGAGGAAAGGAACAACAAAAAATAAAATATTTCAAGAACAGTAACAACATTAAAATAAATATTTCCTATATAAACAAGAAGAAGAGAAAATAGCACGAATAGTGTCTGATACTGTAATCATTTAATAATAATATTTAGTTTAAAATATTATAATGAATTAAAAATGAAAAGTATCGTTGTATTCTAAAATAATAGCTTCTGGATATTTTTCGTAAATTATTGTTTCTCAAAGTTCGTTAGTATATCAGCCTCTTCATTATCTTGTACAGTACTCCATTCTGTTTAGTGACATGAAATCTCTACAAAGACGATGTTTTCGCAGAGTTTGTTTACAAAATCTTGACTTTCAGCAGCCTTATATCGAAGCCTTTATTTCTTAACAGGTCTGTTTACAAATTAAATTTGTCTTGCTTCAAAAGCAGGTTCTGTTTATCTGAATTTTAATCAAAGCACTTACTTTTTCAATGTCAACTAGACTGGTAAATCCTCTGGGCACTAGCTGATCTTGATAATTGCAATATCCAGAGAAGGGTTGTTAATATCAATCTCAGTTTCTTTTATCCTTCAGATACGAGAAACTCTTGTGTTCTTTCTATCTCTTTCTCTTACTATCACACGACTGATTGACATTTGCTGCCGGATATGATATTGACTTCTCTGACAGAAAAGGTTCGACTCTACTACATAAGCAATTTTTTTTCTCTCTCTCTCTCTCTCTCTCTCTCTCTCTCTCTCTCTCTCTCTCTCTCTCTCTCTCTCTCTCTCTCTCTCTCTCTCTCTCTCTCTCTCTCTCTTAACTTTTGAATGTTTATAAAAAGATTCATTGTTTAGTGATTTTATCAGAACAATCCATTCAAATACATATCATTTAATATAATTTTGAAGTGAAATACAATTTCAAACCACCATTCAACATTCCCATTTTTTTGGAGGGTGTAGTTAACGACCAAGTCAAATGGCTGTCAGAAAATAAAATACAACTCTTTACAGTCCACGAATGTCCCATCCATCCATCCAGCAATGGATGATGCACATAAAGCTAAAAGGAATAAGAGGCTGACAGGAAAACAACACCAATTTATCAAGACGTAGGTAGGACAGGATCAGAGGCCAGGGACCCTACGTGGGAGACTCAGAAACACAGCGGATGGGAACGGAAAGTGAAAAATGACTTTGCTCTCTCTCGAGAGAGTAACAAAACCAATTGCTGGCATATAATGGATGTGTTTTATGGCCAGGTGGTGAGAGAGGAGCGAGGGTGGCACTTTGTGGGTGTCGTTGGTGGAATGGGAAAGGGGGAATGCTAGTTCAGAGTCAAGAAACGGGCGTATTTGACAAAGGCCAAGGGTTCAAAGGGGAGTACATTGGCTCCAGAGATTGAGACGGATTATTATTATTATTATTATTATTATTATTATTATTATTATTATTATTATTAGCTAAGCAACCACCCTAGTTGGAAAAGCAAAATGCTATAATAATATATATATATATATATATATATATATATATATATATATATATATATATATGTACGTATCTATCTATCTATCTATATGAAATATATATATATATATATATATATATATATATATATATATATATATATATATATATATATATATATATATATCAACTGTCTGCGATAGGATAATAGATGATCATCTTTCAACTGTCAGCGATAGGATACTAAATTATCGTTTGGCAAAGATGCAGAGCATTAAAATCAACGCAAAAATTCTTTGAATCTGATTATTATTGGCAGCTATGTCACTGTCCATTCTACCTCTCTGCATATGGTTACATTGCTAAATCTGATGTTGTAATATCTCTTGCAGCTCAATTACTGGAGACTAATCTGTCAGGTAGACAATGATGACTCGGTTTGTCGAGAACAATGCCTATTATCTGCTTTAAAGTTTCTGTTCTATCTAAAACAAAATCATCTTTTGACTTGAAATAATGACAATAATTTAGTTATTAATACATTTTTATTAGCAAATATTAATGGGACTTTTGAAGAAATAAGCTTTATTTTTTTCCAGAGGTGAATAGAGTTTTAAATGTGAGAATTTCGAAGGATATTTTCAGCTGTTTTGGGTAGATGATACAATATATTTCTCTCTCAAACCAGTTAATTTTCATCATCTAAATTATTCTGTCTACTAATTTTCATATAAATTTATATTCAAATGTTATACTATAACGAGAACGTGAGAATTAAACAGCCATATGTATTTGAAATAATGAATGATAGTTTTCATTTTCTAACTTCGTGAAGAATAGTCATCAGTTGGAAAAGTTACTTTTTTATCACTTTTCTTAGGATATATGATTGATCCCTACACTTTCCAAGTTATTACTTTTTAGATATACTACATATTTAGAAAAATTGGTTATTGATGACAACTTATTTCGACTAAAGTTCTATAGACTAAAAATGATAAATCACAGCTTATGATATAAGTTGAAGTGAGGCTTTGTTCCTGTAAGAACAAAATGACCATTACCTTACATATTCATCTGGCTATTATGATTACTTACAAGGAGACTATCTTCTTTGTCTACAACCTTTACCCATATATATTCTAGGTCGCTGTTTCGTATGAACCTTCTCCATCCTCATTTTATCCTGGGTATCCTTTTCTCCTAATCCTTTTCCCATCATGCCACTTACTACTTCATCTTCCCATATGAGCTTTGCTCTTACCCTTCACCTTCCTCCATTCACCTCCAAGACTATGACGCCTCGGCACATATGATTGTCTTCTCTACGCATGATAATTATTTGTTAAATTATTTTCGACACTTCTACTCTGACTGTCCCTATAATATGCTCATTTCTGATCCTGTTCCTTCTTGTGACTACACATATCCACTTTTTATTATTGATAATAATAATAATAATAATGATAATAATAATAATAATCATAATAATAATAATAATAATAATAATAATAATAATAATAATAATAATAATCATAATGATAATAGTAATAATAATAATTATAATAATAATGATATTATTAATAATAACAACTATTAGTATTATTATAATTATCGTTATTATTATTATTATCATTATAATTATAATTATTGTAATTATTATTAATTATTATTATCATTATCATTATCATTATCATTATCATTATTATTATCATTATTATTATTATTATTTTTATTATTATTGTTAAAAATAAAAATTAAAATTAAAATTAAAATTAAAATTAAAATTAAAATTAAAATTAAAATTAAAATTAAAATTAAAATTAAAATTAAAATTAAAATTAAAATTGAAATTGAAATTGAAATAATAATAATAATAATAATAATAATAATAATAATAATAATAATAATAATAATAATAATAATAATAATAATAATAATAATAATAATAATAATAATAATAATAATAAGTGGCAGAAATGGGGATGTTACATCAACATTTCTGCCACTTCTAACTTCCTTTCTTGAGACTTCTTCATTGGCTAAGTTTCAGCTCCATACACCAAAGCTGGTGTAACTACACTAAAACCTTTATACTAACTCTCTTATCACAAAACATTCCCGATGATCTTCGCCAGTTCATCCAAAGACATATGACCTTAGATGTCAGGATGCCAGAAAACCTTAAATCAATCAATCAATCATCCAAGGACACAGGTGGTAATCAATGTGATAATGCCATTGGGTACCTCATCGTGACTGTATAGAAATAAAAGTATAATAATCAAATGAGACCAGAAACGTTTCAACATAAATAGAAAAGTGTTGGTATGTAATTGATGCTATTTTTATTGTCTTTACTGTATATATATATATATATATATATATATATATATATATATATATATATATATATATATATATATATATATTCTTGCAATATTGACATAGAATTGTATGTTCATTTCAGTTTTCCATATAAGTGTGTACCCAAGAGGCATTTGGGTGAGTAACATTTCTTTTATCTCTGGCTATTTTCCTGTCTATTGCTAAGCTTTGATGATTAATAATCTAAGAACAACAGCAAAATCAACAAAAACAACAACAACAACATCAACAACAACAAATGCAGCCGTTTCTAATTGACCTTAGGACAAAGGCCCTAGACATGTCCTTATTCGTGTCTGGTGTTTGGCCTTTTTTCATCGCCATGTTGGTCAGGATTGGTGATGGTGGGAGATTTTTGTCTGATCGCTCACAGCAAACCTACCTAGTATGAGTGTCCCTGACTAGTACAGCTTTTCTGACGAAGACAATTCTCAAAGATACCCCCATTATAAGACTTCTTTCCACTATCTATCCATTTTCATTATCTATTATTCTGTGTTATTAGATAGAAGATAGTCGACTAAATTGCGTAGCATAGTGGTCACCTCAATCATATCAATCTTACTTTATATTTATGTAATGATCATTTAGTGTATAGATAATAACGGAATTATCTTAAAACTAATGGACTTATTAAAAATAAATCGGTTCTTATCTGAAAATAAGTCTCCTGACTTTTCACTCCTGATTAAATTCACCCACATCATGGATAAGTTGATATCTAGATCAAATCGTTTTTATTCCGATTTCACCATTATGGTGTAGATATATGTCATTTAAAAGGATACTCTGCGAAAATA
>NC_090730.1:172479777-172481381 GCF_036898095.1 Palaemon carinicauda
AGAATAGCTCACCGTTTATTATATTATATTTGCTCTACCATTATCAATATTAGAATTCCAATGATATAAATTTAAACTGGGAAAATATAGGGATTAATATTAATGAGGTATATCTCAACAACTTAAGGTTTTCAGATGACATAGTTTATATTTAGTGAATCTTAGGAGGAATTGCAAAATATGATAGAAGATATGAATAGAGAAAGCAAGATTGTAGGAGGTGAAAATTAATATGAGTAAAACTGAGATAATGTTCAATGAAATTCGTTTCAAAGTCCAATCATATATATTTTTAGTTACTAGATATTATCTATACCAATACCAATTTTAAATTTCCTTTGATGTAAATGATGCATTTAAAATTCGGGATTGCAAATGCTGATAGAACATATGAATAGAGAAAGCAGAAACGTAACATTGAAAATGAATATGAGTAAAACTAGAATAATGTTCAATGAAATTCTTTTCAAGCATATGAATATTTTTTTCAGCTAAGAGACATTTTATGTACAAATATCAATATTAGAATCCCTATGATGTAAATGATTCATTTAGAGTTAGAGATTGATTTATTAATTTATACTTTATGGCATATTTTAAAATCTGAGAAATTCTTATCAAAGCTCAACCACATACTTTGGAGTTAACATACTCCTTTTTAAAAATTAGTGAACTAAAATGAGGATTAAAATGAGTGTCTAAAAATGCTAACCACAAACGAGAGAAGAAATGTCTCAGATCTCGCTAATTTGGTTTCTCCTGACAGTGTGGCCTCTGGCTCTAGCTAAGCGTATCCTGTTTTATTCATGTTTTCGTCCATGACTTCAGCTGAGGATGCTGCGTAGACATGTTCCATGCCATGATGCTCCCCCCCCTCTCTCTCTCTCTCTCCTCTCTCTCTCTCTCTCTCTCTCTCTCTCTCTCTCTCTCTCTCTCTCTCATCTATTGAAATAATAAAATCAGCTCTCTAGAGAAATAGGGTAAATCACACACACATCTATGCACACCCACACATTTATAGATACACATAAATTTATAGATACACACACACATACACACACACACACACACAACACACATATATATATATATATATATATATATATATATACATATATACATATATACATATATATACACACACACATATATATATATATATATATATATATATATATATATATATATATATATATATATATATATATATTGTATATACATACATCCATATACTATATGTGTGTTTATTCGTTTTTCTTAAAAAAAAGATATAAAAAAACCAATTTCTTTACAGGCCACGACCCTGGTAAAAAGGGTAAGAAAATAATCCGAGTAGCACAGCCCATATACATGGTTTATTTGCAAACGAGTGGCAGTATAAGGGATTGGAGTTCTGGCTGCAAAGCAAACACTGTCGCTCGTTAAATTTGGAGTGTAAATATTTGGCCCTCGCTTTAAGCGGGCCCGTTTCGCTTAGCGACCCCTGCCCGTACCAGGTTCCCTACCTTTAAATATTAAGAGGATTTACATTCTAGAGGGGACTAAGAACCGGCTGCATGTATATTTAAGAGCCATAAACAAAACATTTCCTTTTCCCAACAAAG
>NC_090730.1:172481881-172489381 GCF_036898095.1 Palaemon carinicauda
GGCAGGATTGCCTACCTTTAACGAGACTTGCTTCTTTAAGGCACAGTCTTCTACTCTCTCTCTCTCTCTCTCTCTCTCTCTCTCTCTCTCTCTCTCCTCTTCTCATTAGCTTGTACCTCTCAATTCTTCCCCATGAGAATATGTGCGTTTAATCTTTTCTCCATCAAGGGAAGAGAGGAAAGGAAGAGAGAGAAAAAGAGGAGGAACGAGGCTGATATTTTTAAAATGATTTTGATTCTTTTTCCTCTCGTTCAAAGTCTGACCATAAATCACGGTTGGAAAGTCTATCAGATGTGGTATTGAATAGGACTTTTGGTAGTGTGTCGTGTATGGGGGTAGTACACCATTAGGGAACCATTTTCTGGCTCTTACTTTATATATCAACATATATATATATATATATATATATATTTGTGTATGTGTATTTTTGGGCTCAAGCCATGTCGTCCTGATGGAAGTTCCTATAGGGTAGCTTCCTAGGGTATATTACAACTACGGCGATATTCCCAGAGAATTCACCTTAAGGTACCAGAATTCTAATCCTGGAGCGAGTATCCCTCGTGAAAGGGATATCGCGACATATCAGAGGACGTATTCTAGAAACGTCACATGGCAATCTACATCCTGGACAGAGATTTCGTCTCGTAGGAGGTGATTGACGAGATACGAATTCGGGAAAGAAAAAGGGGAGCCGCTCCCAAGGCTTCCCTATCCCCCGATTCGTATGCGTGCCTGGCGCCAATCCTGGCGCCATCTGCATTCCTTTTTGCGTAGCTTAACAACTCGGTGTTTTTTCCTGTTTTTCTCGCAAATCTTGGATTTATTCGGCTTTTCATGGCTTCTCCGTCTTCGTTGGCCTCTGATAAGTTGAGTATAGTGTCTGTTATGTCTAAATGTAGGCTCTTGGTTAAATTTTGAGTGATTAATAGGATTAATCTTTGATACAAGAGCCGTAGCCTACCAGAGGTGTCCTGGACACTGTCGCTCGCTAGGTATAAATTAGTTAGTCAGAGCGACATTCCTGGTTGTTTTGCTTTAATAAATTTTAGCTATTTAGCATTACATAGGATTTCCTTTCGTGCTTAGTATTATTTGGCGAAGTATTCGCCATTCTGGCCTACGCTAGGCCATGTAGCCTAGTCGTTTGGTCCTAGTACTTCATGCATGATTTTGGTTTTTCCGAGTGTAATTAAAATTTTATTGAAGCTTTAGGCTATATTTTATACATTTTAGACTGTGTGGAATATTTCCAAGATTGTATACGTGTGAGTTTCGGTGAATTAGGTAATCGATTCTCTTGGTGCCTAGGCTAGTTGCTTATGGAGCCTTAGTATACTTTATCATACTCCCCGGTTGCTTTCTTTTCTTCGGAGAAGGTATGCAATCCCTTTCCCTCTGTTTAAGCCTTGGGCTTATCCCTAAGTGGTTTTTTCCGAATTTATTTTCGATAAAACTATACTAGGGTGTTACTGTACCTTCCTGTTCCTATAGTTATGGTTCAAGAGGGACAGAACAACAGAGTTTTTAGTCTGAGTCTGTGTTGTCTGGCTTGGGGCTGAGTCCCCTTCGCTGACCTAACACATACAAAGGGAGCTTAGCTCCCTTAGGTCACTACCGAAGGTTTCTGTAGTTATGATTCCTTCTTTTGTGATCTACCAGACTAGTCCTGTTGCTGTTCTCGGGGGAGGATAAGTTCTTCCCTTGGGAGTAGCAACGCCTTCCTTGCTTTGGTGCTCTGGAAGCTGGCAAGTATTGCTGGCCTTTCCCCTTAGATCTCCCTTAGGCTAAGATAAGTTTCTTGGCTGCGGGTGGTCTGTCACTAAAGCAAGGTTGGCAGGACCCTCTTGTCCCTTCCCCCTCCATCTCCGAAATGGCCTAGCCATTACTGTACTGTACGTCGTTCTACATCTAGACCTAGTATAGGTTAGGATGTGGAATTGACTCAGCCCCTTGCCGGCCGCCAGAGCTGGCCGGCAGGGGTCTTACTGTACTGTACGTCGTTCTACTTCTGGACCTAGTATAGCTTGGGATGTGGAATTGACTCAGCCCCTTGCCGGCCGGCAGAGCTGCTGGCCGGCAAGGGTCTTATGTTTTCGAGTGCTGCTCGGACCTCTCTTGGTCCCTCATCCATGCCTGCCGGCAGAGCCGGACGGCATTGGTCAAGGAAGCCTGAATTAGTTTCTCCCCTTCCTTATATGCACTCTTTCGGTTGCCGGGCTTGGAGGTTGTGTACACTCTTATCCCGGCATCCATTCTATTTTTCTTCTAGTGCTGTACCTGTCCCAGCTGCCAGCCTATGAGGCTGGCAGCCGGGCAGGTGTAGTCCTCTGGTTCTTTTGCTGCCGGCTGGCATCGGTCTTGTACCTTTGCCGGCCGGCTTATGTCAGTCCTTGTCTGCCGGTCACCAAGAGTGTGGCCGGCAGCTGGGTACTACCTTGTGTAGTTGCTGGCCGGCAGCCATTGCCGGCCAACACTGGCTGTTACCGGCCGGCAGTTGCTGCCGACCGGCACAGGCATTTGAACCAGAGTGCTGCCGCCCTATAGCTGTTAAGTAGTATACTTTAAAGCTAATTGTGGTGTGTGCCGGCCGGCAAAGGCAGGCCGGCACACATCCCCCTATACTGTACTAGTATTCTTCTGTATAGCATATACAGTAAGAAGAAAACTATAGTAAAGGTTTTGGTACAGCACTGTATCTTCTAACACTATTGTGTTTTCTTGCACATCCCTTTGCTGTTGCCCTCAGATAGGAAGCTGAGTTCTTCCCTGTCTATTATCCAGGATTTTAAAATCATTGCTTAGGTGTGAGCTCCACCTGTTTCCTCTGGAAACCTTGCATTGGTTACTCTAGAAGAGATAAACCATTTTGATTTTATTATCTGGAAGGCTACAACAATGGGTTGTGAGGGAAACACAAGTGTGTGTCTTTCCTTTATGAATTGTTATGCTATACTATGCATATCCAGTGATACATAGTTCACTTGATACTCATGGAAATTTCTTCTCTTTACAGGAGGACCCTCCGAAGTGCGGAAATGTTTTCTGCAATGTCCGCAGCAAGAACCTCTGCGGACATGAGTGTTGTAGGAGACACGCAGCATGCGCTGTCTCCAAGGATGATCTCCAGTATTGGGACCCTCAGGTATGTACTGTATGCACTAACCTGATTACTGAGGCTTTTGATTCCCCTAGAACGGCGGAATCAAGGGATATAGCAAGGGAAAAGCTTCGTACTTGGGTAAGGGGCTTCAAGAAGAACACCTCTGGCCCTTATCTTCCAAGTGAGAAGATGAGGGCGTATCTTTTTCCCCAGGCATCAGCTGATGCAGTGATTCCCCAGCCTCAAGAGGAGATCCCTCAAGATCAAGTCCAGGTGGACGTGGAAGTTGCAGTCGCGATGCAAGACATCCAGTTGGATGACAGGATGTCTGACCTGGACGAACGTTTGGAAGAAGACCTCCTGGCAGAAGGTCAGGATGAAGTTCAAACCCCGGATATCGTAGAGGATGAGGTCGACGAGGTGTCGGCTACTCCGGTTCAGATGCCGGAGCCTATCCCCTCAACATCGGCTGGTCTCCCAGTAGAACTGGGACAGGCCCTCTCTTCGATTGTTGGAATGATCCAACAAATGCAGAAGGAGAATCAGGAGAAGGCGGCTGCAATGGAACTGCGTATGCAGTCCCTGGCAGAAACACATGGGCCCCGGAAAAGGCTCAATGTGAAAGACCTTCCCATATGCTCAGATGCTAACCCATGGAGGTATGCTGAGCACATGCCGATGACGACTGGAAAGATCGTCATCTCGGATAAGCTGGGTTCAGTTCCCCTAGAGGAGGTAGAATTCTGGCCCAGCAAGGCATCATATCCGGACTGCTATGTCCGGCTGAGAAAAGAACCAGCTTCAAGGGAGGAGACAGAGCCAAAGGAGGCCATTATTATGGACCACGCTAAGGCTCAAGCCCTACTTTCATCCTCGATGAAAGAGAGGGGCTTCTCTAACTCGAAGGTAGCTGCATTGAGCAAAAAGCTCCCTTCTTTTGTGTCCTCTCCTGATAGAGCCTTCCGCTTTTTACAGAAAGGGTTTGCGGCTGTCCTAAAGGCAGTCGAGGCCGGCAAGCCTTGCCCCTCCCTGGAAGAGTGTAAACCCTTGTCGCTGGCCCTGCCTATGGACCACAAAGACTGGAAGGATGTCCATCTGACATTCTCAGTGGGAAAGTTGGAGGCTGATATTGCCGGACGGCAATCCGGCGAGGACCTCCCCAAGCTGTCCGACTCTCTTTTACGAAGAGAGTTCGAGACAAAAGAAAGACTGGCTGCCTCAATGTCTCATCAGACTACTCTTGAGACGATGGCAAGTGACCCCAAGGTCCATGAAATGTTCATGGTAGTGGCCAAGTCTCACCTAGCCACAGTGACGAAGGACCTTTATGGCTTCGTCAAGGCAAGGAGAGCTTGCAGGGAGTTCGTGTTCACCGGGGCTTTGGTGAGACACGAGCCAAGGAAGTTAATCTCCTCCAACATTTGGGGAAAAGACCTTTTCCCTACCGATGTGGTCAAAGAGGTTGTTGATAAGGCCGCCGTGGAGAATAGAAACCTTCTCCAGAAGTGGGGCCTGGCTATTAAAAGAAAATCTTCCCCGGATGAGGGTCCTCAACCAAAGAGGAAGAATATGAGGACTAGGCTACCGTCTCGGCCAGCCAAGCCTTATAGACAGCAACAGCAACTGCAATTGCCATTGCCTCCAGTGCCCCAGATGGTGGCACAAACCCCGACTACTTTTCAGTGGGTACCCCAGACTGTGCAGGTCAGTCAACCACATTCACCCCAACGTTCGAAGGACAGTCTTCTTCCTTTCGTGCAAAACCTAGAGGAGCAGCCAGAGGCTCGTCTAGGCACCCCTCAAGGGGAAGGGGATTCAGAGGTGGTCGTGGTCAGGGAGGCAAGACCTCAGGATGGCAGTCCAAGTGAAACGATACCGGTAGGAGGGAGACTAATGAAATTTTGGGATCGCTGGACCTTCGATCCCTGGGCCCAAAGCCTACTCAAGAATGGACTGGGCTGGAGCTGGTACAGCACTCTACCCCCGTGCCTTTGGTTTTTCCAACACTCCACCCCCGTTTTGGAGGAGTACGTTCAAGAACTGTTGGAGAAAAAGGTGATCCGAAAGGTGAATTCCATCAAATTCCAAGGGAGGCTGTTTTGTGTTCCCAAGAAAGACTCGGAAAAGCTCAGAGTCATTCTGGACATGTCGCCACTCAACAAGTTCATAGTGAATTGCAAATTCAAGATGCTAACACTGCAACACATAAGGACCTTACTGCCCAAGAGGGCATACTCAGTCTCTATAGACTTGTCAGACGCCTATTGGCACATTCCAATCAGCCGTCGACTCTCCCCCAACCTAGGGTTCAGGCTACAACGGAGACTGTACGCCTTCAGAGCCATGCCATTCGGGCTAAACATAGCCCAAAGGATTTTCACGAAGCTTGCGAGCGCAGCTCTCAAACAATTACGCCTAAAGGGAATTCAGGTAGTAGCCTACCTGGACGACTGGCTGGTGTGGGCAGCATCCGAGACCGAATGCTTGCAAGCTTCCAGTCAGGTGATCCAGTTCCTAGAGTACCTAGGCTTCAAGATCAACAGAAAAAAGTCTCGACTTTCTCCATCCCAAAAGTTCCAGTGGCTGGGAATCCACTGGGACCTTTTGTCACACAGTTTCTCCATCCCGACGAAGAAAAGGAAGGAGATAGCGGGCTCTGTCAAGAGACTTCTAGATTCCGAAAGGATTTCAAGACGCGAACAGGAGAGGGTACTAGGCTCTCTCCAGTTTGCTTCAGTGACAGACCCAGTGCTAAGAGCACAGCTAAAGGATGCAACCGGGGTTTGGAGAAGGTATGCATCAAACGCGCGAAGAGACCTGAGAAGACCAGTGCCGCCTCGGCTACGTACTCTTCTCAGACCTTGGTCCCAAGCCAGACATCTAAAGAAGTCGGTTCTTCTTCAGCCACCTCCCCCGTCGATGACGATTCACTCAGACGCCTCAAAGGAGGGATGGGGAGGTCACTCTCATCGGAAAAAAGTCCAGGGGACTTGGTCCAAGCTATTCAGGACCTTTCATATAAACTTTCTAGAAGCTATGGCAGTGCTCCTTACCTTAAAGAAAGTCTCCCCGCGTCACTCGATCCACATAAGATAGGTGATGGACAGCGAGGTGGTTGTGAGATGCTTGAATCGACAAGGGTCGAGGTCACCACCTCTCAACCAAGTGATGTTAGCCATTTTCCGATTGGCGGAAAAGAAGTGGTACCTGTCGGCAGTTCACCTTCAAGGAGTCCGCAATGTGACAGCGGACCCTCTATCCAGGTTCACACCGATAGAGTCGGAATGGTCCTTAGACGCAGGATCATTCTCCTTCATTCTGAATCAAGTCCCAGAACTGCAGATAGACCTCTTTGCGACGAAAGACAACAAGAAGTTGCCCCTGTACGTGTCCCCGTACGAGGACCCCTTAGCGGAAGCAGTGGACGCAATGTCCCTCGACTGGAACAGATGGTCCAGGATTTATCTGGTCCCTCCTCACAACCTTCTGTTGAGGGTCCTCAACAAACTGAGATCCTTCAAGGGGGTAGCAACAATAGTGGCCCACAAGTGGCCGAACAGTATGTGGTTCCCCTTGGCGTTGGAACTACAGATGAAGTTCGTGCCGCTACCACATCCAGTTCTGACTCAGCGAGTCCAGAAGTCGACTGTCTGCGCTTCATTACAGAAAACCCGGACCCTGCAGCTCATGATTTTCTCGCCCTTGCGGTGAGAAAGCGTTTCGGGATTTCGAAAGCCAGCATAGACTTCCTAGAGGAATATAAGTGCAAATCGACTAGAAGGCAATATGAGTCATCTTGGAGAAAATGGGTGGCCTTTAAAGGCAAAGAATCTGCAGGAGATCTCAACAGACTTCTGCTCATCTTTCTTCATCCACCTCCATGGCCAAGGGTTGGCAGCTAACACGATTTCAGTGTGTAAATCTGCTTTGATGAGACCCATTTTATTTGCCTTCCAGATAGACCTAGGTAACGAGATCTTTAATAAAGTTCCGAAAGCCTGCGCTAGGCTCAGACCTTCAGCACCTCCAAAGCCCATCTCATGGTCTTTAGACAAAGTTCTTCATTTCGCCTCCCTGTTGAGCAATGAAGAATGTGCGTTAAAGGATTTGACGCAAAAAGTTATTTTCCTATTTACACTCGCGTCCGGGGCCAGGGTTAGTGAGATCGTAGCCCTCTCGAGAGAGGCAGGTCGTGTTCAATTCCTGGATGGGGGGGATCTGAACCTGTTTCCGGATCCTAAGTTTCTCGCCAAGAATGAGTTGCCCACCAACAGGTGGGGTCCCTGGAGAATCTGCCCTCTGAAGGAAGATGTCCAGTAGAATGCCTAAAGGTCTATCTTCGTAGAACTTCAGACTTCAAGGGTGGTCAACTATTCAGGGGAGAAACATCAGGCTCAAAT
>NC_090730.1:172506881-172510528 GCF_036898095.1 Palaemon carinicauda
ACAACAACAACAACAACAACAACAACTAATAATAATAATAATAATAATAATAATTATTATAATAACTCAGTTCTACATACCTATAAGTTCAAACTGGCAGCACATGTTTTTTTATGTTGCACAGACAGACCTAAGTCTATTTTTATAGTATATATACGTCATATCTGTTTTGATGCTGTTTCTGTTCTCAAAATAAAATATCACAATTGTTCTTTACTTTTTTTTTCTTATTTCTTTACCTCACTGGGGTATTTTTTCTTTCCTGTTGGAGTCCTTTGGCTTTTGGTATCCAGCTTGTCCATATAGTGTTATAGCTTAGCTAATAATAATAATAATAATAATAATAATAATAATAATAATAATAATAATAATAATAATAATAATATTTTACTCTATTTAAAGCTATTCTGCCACCATAATTTCATTCAGATCACAAATATTCATTTTCGAAACCACATGCCCAATTGCAGCTCCCTACCCTTGCACAAATTTCATTTATCCTTCTTTTAATGGTTTTAAGTTTTATTGCTATAAATTGATCAGATAATCTCTCTCCTCTCTCTCTCTCTCTCTCTCTCTCTCTCTCTCTCTCTCTCTCATTTAAGTTGTTATTATTAGGTGTGTGTGTGCAAAAATTGAATAGGCCTTCAAGTTCGAGACAGATCACTCAATTCCGACCGGTATAGGTACAATTCAGCACTTCTGATTCAGGACTGCTGATTCAGCGCTTAGAATTCAGCGCTTTTGATTCAGCAATTGTGATTCAGTGCTAGGCTGTTCAAAGATTTGATTTAGTCCTGCTGATTCAGTGTCAGGATATTCAGCGCTTTGAGTCAGCATTAGGCTATTCAGTGCTTTGATTCAGCCCTGCTGATTTAACTCTGCTGATTCAGCGACAGGCTATTCAGGGCTTTGATTCAGCGCCTCTGATTTAGCATCAGGCTAGTCAGCACTTTGATTCAGCGCTGCTGATTCAGCGCCAAGTTATTCAGAGCTTTGATTCAGCGTCAGACAATTCAGCGTCAGACAATTCAGTGCCAGGTGATTCGGGGCCAGGCAATTCGGTGCCAGGCGATTCAACGGCAGTCATTTTAGCTCAAGAAGGTACATTCTCTCTCTCTCTCTCTCTCTCTCTCTCTCTCTCTCTCTCTCTCTATATATATATATATATATATATATCTATGGAGTTAGTTACGTCAATGTCACTCATAAGACGAAAGTACTAACTCCAATCAAGCCTTTCCACTTCAAAAGTCTTTTCACTTTTAAATTCTGATTTACGATTTACTCATCCGAGGCACTCTGATGAAAATACTAATTACCTCTGACATCAAAGGAAGAGAGTTCCTCGCCATACGTCAGTCATCTCATTCCCCAATGAATCGATAAACCTCAAAAGGAATATATAATGACAGGGGGACAGTGTATATGCGGCACAACTTTTAGTTCGATAAGTGATGTTGTCGTAATAGTACTTGGTATGTATAAAATAGTACTGTAATTCAAATCTTTACCCTTTAATTTACTCTTGTTTTTCTGACTAACGAAGGAGAGTTAGTAATGCCTCCTGGGTAGTACAGTGGTAACGTATTCGCCTAACATTCGCATGGCAGCAGATCGATCCCAGTGTGGGACCTTGAGTTTATGTTGTTAACAAGGAAGCCCACTGCAGTGATTAGGCACCACAGTGTTGGGGTTGGTCTTGCCCTTCTGACGTTCTGGTGAGCATCTATTCAGATGAAATTGGAACTATACCCAGACACCTTTACCTTTACCTTTAAAATATTAATCCAGGAATTCCCCACACTCTTCCAAAGCTGTATTCGCTTAATTTTTTTTTTTATTTAATTTCTGTAGATCCATTGATTCATATCTTATAGCACATACTTCTCTATAATATTCTCAAACAACAACAATAACCAATGCAACCTTTCGTAGTCCACTGCAGGAAAAAGGCCTCAGACTTATCAATCCTCGTCTGGGATTTGGCCAGTTTTTTATCATCACGATGGCCAGTGCGGATTGGTGATGATGGAGATATCTGTCTCATCGCTGATAGCAAACCAACCAAGTATGGGTAATCCTGACTAGTATAGCTTGCCCATCATAATGATACGTAAGACGTTTCACCACGATAAGGTATCCAGACTCAGATATTATAGTAATATATATATATATATATATATATATATATAATCTTACTCTTTAATGGGAAAATTATTTGATAATTTTCTTATCTCTGTATATCATAAGAAGATAAACAGTCTTACTTGCTAAAGAAAGGACGATATATAATTATTTTGTTTTGTTTAGTATACTCTGAAATCAGGAGGGGCAATAAATATACTAAAATATATATAATTTCTATTATTATTATTATTAAATTTTTTAATATGTATCGATTCTTTTGAGGGATTTCGATTTAATTCTCAATCATAAAGAAATGGATTATTGCGAGCAGGAAAAAGATATATTTTCAGGGTATATTGAAATTATAATTATTACACAAATGAGATAATCTGATATGTTTTTAACAAAATAGATCTAATCGTCAATGTCCTTAACAGTTACTGACCCCAGCAACGTTAATGAGTCGCGTGATTAGTTAATGACTTATCCCAATTATGTAATTGTTATTGGTCCTCTCCCAGACCAGTTAGGATGAAATTGCTTGGTAAAAAGGGAACTTATCTCTAAAGGTCTCTCTGCACGAGACCTTCGTCCAGAAATAGCTTCCAGGCCAGGAGTGGAAGGAGAGGTGGTGTCATGTGGTGGAGTGAGAACATCATTCATTACGTTAGGTGAAGGATTTAACATTAACAGACTGATATTTCAATTATGTCAACTGTATTGATTAGTTCTGTTTGATTTTTTATTATATGGTATACTCTTTGAATAATAGATTTAACATATATTAACACACTGACATTTCAATATAGTCATCTGCTTTGATTAGTTTTAATGCTTAATTTTTCATCATATGGTATGCTCTTCGCAATCCCCGAGGGAGATTAGTTCACCAAACGCTTAAATGTGGTCCACTAGGCATTAGGAGAGCTAGAAAACCAAGGCCTACAGGGCTGAGGACTATGGCGCGTGAAGTAGGAGGTAATAAATGGAAAAGTATAGCTTTAAAAGCTCAAGATAGAGACGACTGGTGAAATCTAAGGCCCTTTGCGTTGATAGGTGTACGAGGAGACGATGATGATAGGGGAGTATATTAGCTCCAGAGATTGTGAGCCAGATCTCGTATTAAAAAAAAAAATGAAGAAAGACTGATTTGGCTATGTTTTCAATGACAATATATGTATGGGTTGCGAAAAAATGGCAGTTAAATGAGGTATATGGAGGTATAGTCTCAACTTTATAATTTATCGTGGAAAAAAAAACCGAATTTACGTTACGATCATAAACAAATTACATAATTTCCCACTTTCATATATATATATATATATATATGCATATATATATATATATATATATACATGCATATATATATATATATATATATGTATATGTATATATTTATATATATGTATATGTATATATTTATATATATGTATATGTATATATTTATATATATGAATATGTATATATATATATATATATAATGTATATATATATATATATTATATGTATTATATATA
>NC_090730.1:172516028-172521028 GCF_036898095.1 Palaemon carinicauda
AGAGAGAGAGAGAGAGAGAGAGAGAGAGAGAGAGAGGGGGGGGGGGGGGAGGGGAGGTCTTTCATTTACATAAGTGTACATATTTTTACATGGGAATTAAGATTTTCAACCATTTCTTACTATTCAAATAATTCTAAGTATGAGGTAGAAATTTATTTCTATTTGAACACGATGTTGTGTTGATATTAACCATATTGACTCATTAGGGGTAATTTGAAGGAATTACTACCAATTGTGTTACGTGGGTGTGCCGGGGAAATCGGGTAAAAACTCGCTGGTAAGAGACTGATGTCTCGCCAGGTAAATCCTCGGACAGCTAGATTAGTGTCAGGTTCGGATTTCCTTTTATGGCCTCTCGTGGCATGGTTGGTTTCGACCTGGCCTTTCATTAGAAGGGGCTAGCGTTCACGATCCCAAGTATGAGGTAGAAATTTATTTCTATTTGAACACGATGTTGTGTTGATATTTATCCATATTGACTCATTAGGGGTAATTTGAATGAATTACTACCAATTGTGTCACGTGGTGAGCCGGGGAAATCGGGTAAAACTCGCTGGTAAGAGACTGATGTCTCGCCAGGTAAATCCTCGGACAGCTAGATTAGTGTCAGGTTCGGATTTCCTTTTATGGCCTCTCGTGGCATGGTTGGTTTCGACCTGGCCTTTCAATTAGAAGGGGCTAGCGTTCGATCCCAAGTATGAGGTAGAAATTTATTTCTATTTGAACACGATGTTGTGTTGATATTTATCCATATTGACTCATTAGGGGGTAATTTGAATGAATTACTACCAATTGTGTCACGTGGTGGGCCGGGGAAATCGGGTAAAACTCGCTGGTAAGAGACTGATGTCTCGCCAGGTAAATCCTCGGACAGCTAGATTAGTGTCAGGTTCGGATTTCCTTTTATGGCCTCTCTTGGCATGGTTGGTTTCGACCTGGCCTTTCATTAGAAGGGGCTAGCGTTCGATCCAAGTATGATGTAGAAATTTATTTCTATTTGAACACGATGTTGTGTTGATATTTATCCATATTGACTCATTAGGGGTAATTTGAATGAATTACTACCAATTGTGTCACGTGGTGAGCCGGGGAAATCGGGTAAAAACTCGCTGGTAAGAGACTGATGTCTCGCCAGGTAAATCCTCGGACAGCTAGATTAGTGTCAGGTTCGGATTTCCTTTTATGGCCTCTCGTGGCATGGCTGGTTTTGACCTGGCCTTTCATTAGAAGGGCCTAGCGTTCGATCCCAAGTATGAGGTAGAAATTTATTTCTATTTGAACACGATGTTGTGTTGATATTTATCCATATTGACTCATTAGGGGTAATTTGAATGAATTACTACCAATTGTGTCACGTGGTGGGCCGGGGAAATCGGGTAAAAACTCGCTGGTAAGAGACTGATGTCTTGCCAGGTAAATCCTCGGACAGCTAGATTAGTGTCAGGTTCGGATTACCTTTTATGGCCTCTCGTGGCATGGTTGGCTTCGACCTGGCCTTTCATTAGAAGGGGCTAGCGTTCGATCCAAGTATTAGGTAGAAATTTATTTCTATTTGAACACGATGTTGTGTATGATATTTATCCATATTGACTCATTAGGGGTAATTTGAATGAATTACTACCAATTGTGTCACGTGGTGGGCCGGGGAAATCGGGTAAAACTCGCTGGTAAGAGACTGATATCTCGCCAGGTAAATCCTCGGACAGCTAGATTAGTGTCAGGTTCGGATTACCTTTTATGGCCTCTCGTGGCATGGTTGGTTTCGACCTGGCCTTTCATTAGAAGGGGGCTAGCGTTCGATCCCAAGTATGAGGTAGAAATTTATTTCTATATATATATATATATATATATATATTTATAGATAGTTATATATGTATATTATATATATATATATATATGTATGTATGTATCTATATACATATACATATATATATATATATATATATATAGATGTAGAGGGTTTACAGTTATTTTTATCATTTTTCTTATATTATACAATATATATATATATATATATATATATTTGTATATATATGCATATATTTGTATATATATGTATATGTGTATATATATACTATATATATATATATATATTTGTATATATATTGCATATATTTGTATATATATGTATATATGTGTATATATATTATATATATAGTATATATATTCATATTAATAACTTTTAAACCCTCTACATCTCATAAACGTACTTATGGTTAGTAATTGCAAAAATATAAGAAAACAACTTAGGAGACTGTTCTATTTTTGTCTGTCGAGGGGAGAGATTGTTTGGGACTTTATTTCTATCACGTTTCTCTGTTTCTCTAATTATTCTACGCTGCTCTCTAACTGTAGAAACAAACCTACTAACTTTTATCACTGTTGTGTTGTGTTTATTTCCTCATTGTGTTTCATAACTGGTCTATTTTTTCCTGTTAGAGCAATTGGGATCATAGCATCCATCTCTTCCAACTAGGGAGGTAGCCTAGCTATTAATAATTAATAATAATAATAATAATAATAATAATAATAATAATAATAATAATAATAATAATAATAATAATAATAATAATAATAATACCACACTCTTTTTTTATTGTTTATAAATGAAAAAAATGTTTTTAATGTTAGTTTTGTTCCTGAAATATTTTGTATCAATTGTTCATTAAGTCTGCTCTAGTTAATTATTTCCTTGTTTCCTTTCCTCTCTGGGCTATTTTTTCCTGTTGCAGCCCTTTGGCCTCTGGCATCCAGTTTTTCCAAGTAAGGTGTTAGATTAGTAGTAGTAATAAATAATAATAATAATAATAATAATAATAATAATAATAATAATAATAATAATACCCTCAGCTCTACGTACTTATAAGTTCAAATTGGCAGCAAATGTTTTTTTTTATGTTGCACAAAACAGACCTAAGTCTATTTTTTATAGTGTATATATGGAATATCTGTTTTAAATGCTGT
The DNA here is from genome assembly GCF_036898095.1 of Palaemon carinicauda. NCBI lineage: Eukaryota > Metazoa > Arthropoda > Malacostraca > Decapoda > Palaemonidae > Palaemon > Palaemon carinicauda. Next base: position 172,518,993 of record NC_090730.1, read on the forward strand.
TTTCAGGTCTCCAAGTAATATATTAAAATTGTTCTTCACTTTTCTTGTCTTTTATGTATTGCCTTATTTCCTTTCCTCACTGGGCTAATTTTTTCTTGTTGGAGTCCTTCGGTTTATGGCATCCAGATTTTCCAACTAGGGTTGTAGCTTCACCTAATAATAATAATAATAATAATAATAATAATAATAATAAATAATAATAATAATAATAAAAAAAAGATAATAATAATAATAATGATAATAATAATAAATATTATTTTTTTTCTCTTTTTAAAGCTATTCGGCCATAATATTTTCTTTCTGATCACAGATATTCCTTTTCCCAACCACATGTCCAATTGCAGCTCATTGCTACTGTTGCACAAATTCTATTTATTCGTTTTATTAGTGTTTAAAGTTTTATTACTTTGAATTGATCTCTCTCTCTCTCTCTCTCTCTCTCTCTCTCTCTCTCTCTCTCTCTCTCTCTCTTCTTTCATTTCATATGTTATTATATGTGCAAAAATTTAATTGACCTTGAAGTTTGAAGCAGATCACTTAATTCCTGCCGGGTTTGGTACAATTCAGCGCTTCTGATTCAGTACTGCTGACTCAGTGATTTTGATTCAGCGCCTTTGATTCAGTGCCAGGCTGTTCAGAGTTTTGATTCAGCGCCGTTGATTCATTGCTAGGCTATTCAGTGCTTTGATTCAGCCTCAGGTTATTCAGCGCTTTGATTCAACGCTGCTGATTCAGAGTAAAGCTATTCAGCACTTTGATTCAGCGCCTCTGATTCTGCATCAGGCTTTTCAGCACTTTAATTCAGCGCTGCTGACTCGGCACCAGGCTATTTAATGCTTTGACTCAGTGCCAGGCAATTCAACGGAAGTCATTTTAGCTCCAGAAGGTACATTCTCTCTCTCTCTCTCTCTCTCTCTCTCTCTCTCTCTCTCTCTCGCTCTCTCTCTCTCTCTCTCTCTCTCTCTCTCTCTCTCCTACCATTATTTCTATCTGCATGGAGTTAGTTACGTCAATGTCACTCCTAAGACGAAAGTACTAACTCCAATCAAGTCTTTCCACTTCAAAAGTCTTTTCACTTTTAAATTCTGATTTACGATTTACTCATCCGACGCACTCTGATGAAAATACTAATTACCTCTGACATCAAAGGAAGAGAGTTCCTCGCCATACGTCAGTCATCTCATTCCCCAATGAATCGATAAACCTCAAAAGGAATATATAATGACAGGGGGACAGTGTGTATGCGGCACAACTTTTAGATTGATAATGATGTTGTCGTGATAGTATTTGGTATGTATAAAACAGTACTGTAATTCAAAGCTTTACCCTTTAATTTACTCTTGTTTTTCTGACTAACGTAGGAGAGTTAGTAATGCCTCCTGGGTAGTACAGTGGTAATGTATTCGCTTAGTATTCACATGGCAGCAGATAGATCCCAGCCCGGGACCTTAAGTTTAAGTTGTTTACTAGGGAGGCCACTGATGTGATTAGGCACCACATTGTTGGGGTAGGTCTTGGCTAGCTGACATTCTGGTGAGCATCTATTCAGATGAAACTGGAACTATAAACACACACCTTTACCTTAACCTTTAAAAGATTTTCCAGGCACACACTGTTTTCTATAGCTATTCGATTTTCCAGGCACACCCCGTTTTCTATAGCTGTTTTATTTAATTTCTTTTTTATCAATTGATCGATCTATTAAAGAATATATCTACTTGTATTATTTTACAACAATAACAACAACTGCAACCTTTTCTATTCCACTGCAGGCAAAAGCCCTCAGACATATCAATCTATGTCTGGGATTTGGCCATTTTTTATCATCACGCCGGCCAGTTGGGATTGGAAATGTATTCAATCATACTCTCTAATGGGAAAAAGGTATTTGTTTGCTTTCATATTCATCTATATAACATAAGATAATCTTACTCTCTAAAGAAAGAAAAATATATAATTACTTTTCATTTAGTATACCATGAAATAAAAAAAATTGCAAAAATGGTTTAAATTTCTACTAATCTTTTTAAACATAT
>NC_090730.1:172541561-172544061 GCF_036898095.1 Palaemon carinicauda
ATATATGTTTATTGTATATATGTATATTTGTATATATGTATATTTGTATGTATGTATATTTGTATATATATATATATTTGTATATATATATATATATATACATATTTGTATATATACATATATATATATATATATATATATATACATATATATGTATAATATATATATATATATATATATGTATATGATATGTATATATATATGTATATGTATATGTATATGTATATATATAAATATATATATATATATATATATGTGTGTGTGTATATTTGTATATATGAATATTTGTATAATATATATATAATATACATTACATATATATATATATATATATATACATATTTGTATATATATTATACATATATATATATATATAATATATATATTTGTATATATTATACAATATATATATACATATACATAATATATATATATATATACATATTTGTTATATATATACAGTATATAAATATATATATATAAATAATATATATATATATATATATATGTATATATAATATATATATATATATTTGTATATAGAGAGAGAGAGAGAGATGAGAGAGAGAGAGAGAGGGGGGGGCAGGTGCATATAACCATAAGTTTATTTGAGAGAGAGAGAGAGAGAGAGAGAGAGAGAGAGAGACGCGCGTATATCCATCAGTTCGTTTAACATCTTCCAATAAAGTCCAACAATAAAGATGGAAGGGCAGCAGCAATCTAAGCCATCCATATTGTTCAATACAAACTCTATGACACTCCGATTGGAGAGATTGTCCCAAGGAGAATTGAATTGACTAATATTCAGATTGGAATCGATCAGAGGGTCTCCCAATATTGCCACAACACATCATAACACTTTCTGTTTGTCAAGAATGGAATCAATGAGGACGTGTCCTTTATTGAATCGGAGTTTCAATTAGCAGTGCTGTTGACTTGATAGCTATATGCACTAACGCACAACATATTATTATTATTATTATTATTATTATTATTATTATTATTACTTGCTAAGCTACAACCCAAGTTGAAAAATCAGGATGCTATAAACCTAGTGGCCTAATAGGGAAAATAACACAGTGAGGAAAGGAAACCATGAAAAATAAATTATGCTAAGAACAGTAACAAAATTAAAAATAAAATATTTTCTATAAAAAACTATGAAACTTTACCAAAACAGAAGAGAAACTATATAGAATAGTGTGCTCGAGTATACCCTCAAACAAGAGAACTCTAACCCAAGACAGTGAAAGACCATGGTACAGAGGCTATGGCACTACCCAAGACTAGAGAACAATGGTTTCATTTTGGAGTGTCCTTCTCCTAGAAGAGCTGCTTACCATGGCTAAAGAGTCGCTTCTACCTTATCAAGAGGAAACACATATATATGCATATACATGCACGTACACACGCCAATATATACACATTATATCATCATCATCATCAATCATTATCATCACGTGTAACATAGTTCACTGTCGGACAAAGGCCTCATACATGTCCCCTCCACTCTCATCTGTTTATGGTCCTTCTATGCCAGTTAATACCCTAAAAATTTTCTTAGTTTATTAATCTCTCGTTTTCTTCCTTCCCCTGCATCTTTTGCAATCCCTAGGGACCCATTATGTTAGTCTTGATAACCATGTATTATGTCATTCTGATTGTATGCCCTGCCCATATCCCATTTCATTTTCTTACATATAAGAATAGCTTTTATCTCTCTCTCTCTCTCTCTCTCTCTCTCTCTCTCTCTCTCAATAGTTAAAAGAAAATTATGAATGCCCTCTTCAGTACCATAAAAGCTATACATATAGTTTCCCTAATGTTTCTACTATGCAGTGACTAACTTCATCAACTTGCCCTGATTTAACATGTTTTTTCAACAATACTCTGGGAAAAACGTATAACTACCCGGTCTCTCTCGGCATCCAGTGTAGGGGGAAAGAGGGGAGTAGTCCCATTCTGATGAGGGGTGTACTCAAAGAGGAAAGGGGGATGGGGTGAGAAGGGCTGAATATGCGTATGTTTTTAGGTGTGTATGCATATCTATCTCAGTATTGAGCTATAATTTTTGACGGGTCACGTACAATAATATCAATAATATCACAAATGTGTTTAATTCTCCTTGGCACTCTTACACTAATTATCAGGGTTAGAATTACTTCTTGGAAAGTCCCCTTGAAAAGGGCCTAAGGATTTTGCTGACACAGACAAAAAAGTTTTTTTGGGAGGAAACGAGTAGCTCGAAACCTTGCATTATACATCACGTTCAGCAAAGCTCTAAGTGGCCCTGTGTCCACACGGCGAACAATCCTTTCCAAATCTCTTTGATCTCTTCCAGCTTTACATGTTTCTGTGGCCAATACTTTATCAACTGTAATATCAATATTATACCTGTTTCCTATTTATTGTTTATTTCCTGTTTACTCAGCTATTTCTCTTCGTTGATCTGTTAATTTCTTTTATGTCCTATATCTATTAAAACCTGTTTCTTTATATT
>NC_090730.1:172551561-172574061 GCF_036898095.1 Palaemon carinicauda
TATCCTCTCCTACTCAGTGGCTTCCATCCTGGCATATCCTGGATTAACTTATCATCCTTTTTTCCTATATAAATAAAATGCTCCGGTGGTGATTGGGTTATCATAGGCAATAACTCTTAATAGTTACGTTAGAATGAATTTCATATATTACTTCACAATAATTCACGCGAAAGTTGTATGATCATTTGTGTCTGCTGCTTTCTCATCATTTATATTTCAGATAATTTTATGTTCCTGACATTACTGATGTTACGTTTCGGTGTTATTGCGGAAATATAAATTCTAACATTCACAGTTTATCTTCATGAAGCGAAATGAAATAGCAGTCACTGAGGTTTTCATATATGCTGTTTTTTTCATTATTTGGTAAGTTAGCTTGAAGTAAAGATTTTAAATATATATAATATTATATATACACACACACCAGCACACACATACACACACACACACACACATATATATATATATATATATATATACATATATATATATATATATATATATGTATAATGTATATGTATATGTATATGTATATGTATATGTATATATTATAATATTACCCTTATAGTAACATTTATACCCCGATATCTTTTTTTAAGTCTTTTGGAATCAGTTTTCTTTTTCAATGCCAATTTTGTCCATGGTAGCGATCACTGGGTATCGGCTAACTACCAGGTACTGTTAAATTGGTCTTTTTGGTAATTCATAGATATAACTTAATGACTTAGCATTGAAATTCTTCTTAATAAAATTTGCTTATCAAAAATAATTTTTACCTTATTATTATTATTATTATTATTATTATTATTATTATTATCATTACTATTAAGCTACAAACATAGTTGGAAAAGCAGGATGCTTTTATCCAAAGGGCTCCAAAAGGGAAAATAGCCCAGTGAAGAAAGGATACAAGGGAAAATAGAATATTTCAAGAAAAGTATCAACATTGAAATAAATAAAAAAAAAGGCAAGAGAAGGGAAATAAGATGGAATAGTGTGCCCAAGTGTAACCTCAAGCAACAGAACTCTAACCCAAGACAATAGAAGACCATTGTACAGAGGTTATGGTACTACCCAAGACTACAGAACAATGTATTTTTTGGAGTGTACTTCTCTTGGATGAGCTGCATACCTTAGCTAAAGAGTCTCTTCTACCCTTACCAAGAGGAAAGTGGCCAATGAACAATTATAGTGCAGGTAGCCCCTTAAGTGAAGAAGTATTGTTTGGTAACCTCCGTGTTGTCAGGTGCATGAGGCCAGAGGAAAATATGTAAAGAATAGGCCAGACTGTTCGGTGTGTGCGTAGGCAAAGGGTAAATAAACCGTAACCAGAGAGAAGGATCCAATGTATTACTGTCTGGTCAGTCAAAAGAGCCCATAACTCTCTAGTGGTAGTATCTCAACTACTGATTGGTGCTTTGTTCAACCAACTATTTTAGGTATTTTTTTTCATAAAAATGAATTATTTAACATCAAACGTGACACATTTTACTGATTAGATAAAGCCAAATGGTTTTGAAATGAACTGTTTTTTTATAAAATATTAAAATGACAAGTCGATTTTACGCGTTTTGAGCCAGGATATGAGCATATCATTTGAAATGATTTTCATATTTCAGTATGATCAACATACTTATTTCTAATTCATTTTGCGTATTTAATTCTTGCTAATTATTTTCATAAGGAATCTTGCTTCTCATTAAACTGAAAATATTATATTAAATCGTTTGATTCATTTGAAGAAAATTTATTATCTTAGACATTTTTTGTTAATTGTTCATTACTTCTTATATCGTTTATTTATTTCCTTATTTCCTTTCCTCACTTGGCTATACAGTATTTCCCTGTTGGAACCCTTGGCCCTATCGTATCTTGCTTTTTGCAATTAGGGTTTTAGCTTAGCAAGTAATAATAATAATAATAATAATAATAATAATAATAATAATAATACAAGCTTGGATCCTATATTTAAGATAGAACAAAATATTATCAGCAATCAAGTACTCTCTCTCTCTCTCTCTCTCTCTCTATCTCTCTCTCTCTCTCTCAAAACCTTGCGTTGTATTTCCACAGGTAAATCACTAATAAGTCTGACCCATTATACTCCCCTTCGTTACCTTATGTTCCAGATAAAACTTATTACCTTACCCATATTGCAATATCCCCTATCAGCATACCTTATACAAAGGAGGCCGTTACCTAATTTTTACCAATTATAGTTGATGGATTTTCTTTGCGTATATTTTCCAATAATGAAACAATATCCAACATACTTTTTGTAGATTTGAGAATAAAAGTCCTCAGAAGAATATTGGGAGTTATATGGAAAAAATATGAAACTATAAGAGATTACTCGAGTGCCATATGTATATGAAATCATGGTGAGGGGTAGATGGAGATGTTTTAGGTATGCTCTTCGCACTCCCTAAGAGAGATCAGTTCGCCAAACTTTCAACTGGGCTCCACAAGGCACTAGAAGAGTTGGAAGACCAAGCCTACATGGCTGAGGATTATGAAGCGTGAAGTAGATGATGAATGGAGAAATATTGGTTTAAAAGCTCAAGATAGAGATGACTGGTGAAATCTAACCGAGACCCTTTGTGTCAGTAGGTGTAGGAGGAGATGATGATGATATTTTCTAACATAGCTGTAATCCTTTTGTTTTTCTAGAAAAATGTTCACATCGTTTCTATAGATGCTAAGTTTTTTTTCAGAGATAATTAGTATAACTACGTTAACTAAAGCACATAATTGCATTATAACTATTAAGAAATTCATAAAAACTACCCTAAGTTTAGAAAGTAATTTATAAATGATTACGGAAAAATTCTATAGTTCATAATATTCTATGCACAACCGAGCACGCTGTTTTTTTTTTTTCCCCTAACATGTTTTTACTAAACAATAAGCTAGTCATAATCTACTCATTATCTGAAATCGATAGTACATGATCCGAAAGTTTGATAATTAAGTGTTTTTATACATCCTTTATTATCCAAAAAATTAGACTTATCTGTATAGGATCTAACGTCTGGTGCCACTGCATCATTTGTTTATAACTTATGTAAATTTAATCATTGGATAGAATACAATTAGTCTTGAGCTCTAAGTTATAGCCATGTTTCTCTAGTCACAAGACATTTCGGTAGCCTATTAGAAAAGTAACTGCTAAGAGATATGCTGGACTGGGGTTCGAGTCATGTTCAACCTCTATAGTTTCATGTATTATCTGCAACTCGACCATCCTTGTGAGCTAAGGATGGGTGTTTGGGAGATCCTGTAGGTCTACCTCTTGAATCCTTATTAACTATTGCCTTGCTCTCCCTTGCCCAACGGAAGAGCTTGTTGTCTTGCCTACTAGTCTGGGGCAACCTTGTTGCATCGCATCATATCGCATTGCATCGCAATCAAAAAGGTGCTTGATTACAATGCAGGAGTTGCTATCAATCTATCTAGCTATCTATCTGTATACACACATACACGCACACACACACACACACAACATATATATATATATATATATATGTATATGTGTGTATATATATAAATATATATTTTATATATATATATATATATATATGTATGTATATATATATACATATATATATATATATATATATGTGTATGTATATATATACATATATATATATATATATATCCGTTTCTTAGTGGGGAAACCCTTATCATTGGGAAAGGCAAGGGCTGCATTGGTTGTTGTTGTTACATATATATATATATATATATATATAATATATATATATATAAATATATATCAGTTTGTATGAGATAAAGAGTAATTGACATGTACAGAAAATATCATTAAAGTTACCCATCATTCCCGAATTTTTAGCAAGGGTCATTGAACTTTGGTGGGAATGTTCATGTCAGCTGGAATCAATTAATCCCAGATTTTGGCTGCGAGAGCAACCTGGCGTTTGAGGAGAATCCTCTGGACCATTTGGACGAATCAATCGCTCGGGGGGTTTTCATATCGGATTTGGCGATATTGAGGTTTTTTTTTTTTCCAGTGTTTAGTGAGTTGGATACTAAATAATTTTATATTTGTTTTGTTATTCTTGTTTTATTCTTTGCGTCTAAGTAAGACCAGTTCCATGCAAGATCTCGTGTGAGTATATATATATATATATATATGTGTGTGTGTGTGTGTGTGTGTTTGTGTGTATATGTGTGTGTGTTTGTTTATATGTATATATGTAAACCACAAAATGCAGCCATTTCTAGTCCGCTACAAGAAAAAATCCTCAGACATGTCCTTTATCCATGTCTGGGGTTTGGCTAGTACTCATCACCACGCTGGCCACTGCGGATTGGTGTTGGTGGGAGATATTCGTCTGATTGTTCATAGCAAACCAACCTAGTACGGCTGGTCTACCTAATATAGCTTTGCTGATGACTACGATACACGAACCATTTCACCACTTTTAGGTGTCCTTACTCTGAAAGGGGCATAGTGGCTCCTTACATTATTTAAAGCTACAATACAGAATTCGTCCTAGTAAAATGATATACGATGAAATAATATGTTTCAACATAGAAGCTAGTTCTCTGCAATTCATGAATTAAATATCAACCTTCAAACGTTAGGGTAATATACATTCTCTCTCTCTCTCTCTCTCTCTCTCTCTCTCTCTCTCTCTCTCTCTCTCTAGTATCATCTCTTTCAGACATATCAAAGTTCAACATTAAAGGGAGAGCAATTTACATTTATCTTTGATAACAGAAATAAAGATATTAGATGAGGATGGTTACCCTATGAGGATTCAAAGCTCTGCGAGATAATGAATCGCGAAAAATGTAAACTGGGAGATAGCAACAAAGAATTCAACGTAGGGAAAGCGGATTCAAAGGGAAAAGGAAGGCAAATAAAAAATAAAATGGTAAAAATATTTAGCCTTTGTCTTTAGTCATCATGGTGTGAGGGAGAAGGGAGGTATTTGCTGAATTTTTTATTATTATTATTATTATTATTATTATTATTATTATTATTATTATTATTATTATTATTATTATTGTTATTGTTATTATTATTATTATTATTATTATTATTACATGCTAAGCTATAACCCTAGTAGGAAAAGCACGATGCTATAAGCCCAAGGGCTCCAACAGGGAAAATAGCTCAGTGAGGAAAGGAAATAAGGAAATAAGCTAAGAGATAAATAATGAACAATGTCAAATATATCGCTACCAGTAATATCAAAATATATATTCCATTCATTAAATATAAAAACTTAAATAAGACAGAGGAAGGGAAATAAGATAAAAAAGTGTGTCCGAGTTTACCCTCAAGCAAGAGAACTCTACCACAAGACAGTGGAAGACCATCGTACAGAGTGGGAATTAAGGTAGAAAAAAAATCAAAGGGATGAGAAGTAGAAGCTCAAGAGAAAAATCAGTAACTAGTAAGGATTGCAAAATGTAAATAAAACATTATTTTAATTACGTACTTACAAAATATTTTGTTTTGTTAGGCCAACTTCATCCGATATAATGGACATAGTTCACTAATTTTGGTTAAATCTCTAGTAAGGGATTCAGAAACCACAGGTTTATATACTGGAAAGGGTATAGGAGCGAGAAGAGTAGTATCACCTGCACACGCATCAAGCTCGTTTTAAGGCCAAATCACATTTAATGTGTATATAAAGTAGTATGGATATTATGATTTTATTATATTGTTCACATTTTTTTGAGAACAAATCCCATCAAATGTCCAAATAAAAGAACTATGATATACAGTAGATCTATCTCCAAAGGCTATATTCTTTGATCAATAAGTTTTTCTGGACCGGCATTTAGAAGAAAGGTAATACAAAAGAAATTCAACTTTCTTATTCACATAGGATAGGATACCAGGTCATTTCTTATTCCAATTCAATTGCACTGTTTTGAATATATTATGGGTGGTAGACGGGCGAATGCTTTCATCGTTTGACTCAAAACCTTTTGATATTGAAATGAAAAAAATAAAACCTGAGTTATATGAACGGTTGGTAACGTCCTTGCCTGGTGATTGCCAGACTATGGTTCGAATCCCGCTCCAGCTCCTTAGTTAATTTGATCGCTGCAACCTCACCATCCTTGTTAGCTAAGGATGGTAGGTTTGGGGGAGCATATAGGTCTATCTGCTGAGTCATCAGCAGCCATTGCCTGGCCCTCCTTGGGCCTAGCTCGGGTGAAGAGAGAGGGCTTGGGCGTTGGTCTCGAATGTGGTCAGTCTCTGGGTCATTGCCCTGTTTGGTAGGGCAATGTTACTGTCCCTTGCCTTTGCCATTAATGATTGATTGATTGATTTAAGGTTTTCTGGCATCCTGACATAAAACTTCAACTCAATCAATCAATCATGAAAAAGGCAAGGAACAGTAACGTTGCCATTTATTAGCAGCCTTTAAACCTTTAAAAGCTTTATGAGTAGATCGGTATAAACTAGGTCCTCCCCAAGTGTAATGGCTGGTAAAAGAGTTTCTAAACTCGACCAAGCATCGCTGTTGGAGCCTTGTCCCTGGTACCTTTGTCCGGTGCCTCTCAAGGGAGAGCTCGGCACAAAGGCATTAAAAGGACATCGTTCATTGTTGGTACTCGGGAGTTGAATGAAATAAGAGATGAAAGCTGACAATGGAGTCGCTCATTTGAGCGATGTTTATTTTTTCCACCTGCATAAATAAGATGGAAACTGAGGCAGAGGCTTGACATTTCTCCCTCCATCGGAGTGGGGATAAATTGACGTGGTGAAATGGTTTGTGTATTGTTATAATCAATAAAGCTCTACTATTAAAGGTCACCCATACTATGTTGGTTTGCTGTGAGCGATAAGACTACAGTCTAACACCTTTATCAATTCAGGGGGACCAGCTTGGTGATGATATGGTCAAACCCCAGACATGAATAAGGGCTTGTCTGAGGCCTTTGTCCAGTCATGAACTAGAAACTCCTATATTTGTTGTTGTATACACACACACACACACACACACACACATACACACACACGCGAACACACACACACTTTCTGAGTGGGATAATTTGACGTGGTGAAAGGTTTCATGTATTACCATGATCGGTAAATCTGTACAAGCAATGGTCACTCATACTATTTTGGTTTGCTATGAGCGATGAGACTAAGGTCTCCCACCATCACCAATCCGCAGTGACTAGCGTGGTGATTAAATGGCCAAACCCCAGGCTAGAATAAGGACATGTCTGTGGACTTTGCTCTGTAGTGGACTAGAAAAAGCTGCATTTGTTGTTGTTGTTATTTTTGTTATGACCACCAATGTCAATTTCATCCTTCCTTCTGTACATAACTCTCAACTGCGACATATTTTCTCAATTCGTAACCCTTCCAGTATATGTTAACTGAAGGCTGGAATGAGTAAGTAAACTAACATTTTGATAACAAACGCAATGATTTAAAAGGTCTTTTTTTTTCATATGTAATACAGAACGAAAAGGTAATTTGCTGGACTGGGGTTTGAGACCCGTTTAAGGTCGATAGTTTCTTGCAGTGTCTGTAGCCTCACCATCCTTGTGAACTAAGGCTTGTGGATTTATGGGAGACTGTATGTCTACCTGCTGAACTATTACCTGGCCCTCTCTGGTCCTACCTTGGGTGGCACTCACCAACTTTCCGAGCTACGCATGTGGTATTTTGGAGGAGCCTATAGGAGTACCTGCCGAGTCATCAGCAGCCATTACCTGGCCCTCCGTGGCCCTAGCTTGGGTGGAACTCACCATCTTTCTGAGCTAAGCATGTGGTATTTTGGGGTAGCCTATAAGTATACCTACTGAGTAGTTAGCAGCCATTACCTGGCCCTCCTTGGTCCTAGGTTCGGTGGGAAGGGGTTGTTGGGCGCTAATCATATAAGGCATTGTTCCCCTAAGGCATTGTCACTGTCCCTTGCCTCTGCCATTCATGAGAGACCTTTAAATCTTTAATTGAGTACATTCAACTCCTGAGTTAAAATGGCTATTGGCTACCCTTTTTATTATACATTCGTCCTTGAGATTTCTTTATTGTTATATATGTGGCTTTATTTCAATCTTTTATCTTCTGTTTACCCTTTATTCTTATTTTTATCTTCATTTTAGCTTTATTTCACTTCATCCATTCATTTACGGTTCTCTGTATTTTTTATTTTATTTTGCATAATTTATAGTGTGAAAGTTAATAAAAATTATTATTCCAAGAAATATGGCATATGATTTGAATCAGAATTTTTTTGCTCTCTCTCTCTCTCTCTCTCTCTCTCTCTCTCTCTCTCTCTCTCTCATTGTATTCTAGTCTTGATCTCGAATTAGCAGACAGTGAAATTGCAAAATGAATGAGAAAAATTGCTTTTGTTCCTAAGCTTACAATTCAGAATAAGCAATCAGGGTGTATGAAATTAGCCATTATTCCGTGAATTGCTTATCACATACCCTTTTATTAACTTTCCTAAGGAAGTAATTTTTTTTAAAGAGTAATCCTAATGTTATATCGAATTTAATTTTCTGTGTGTGAGTTGGAGCGTGATGAGAGATTGCGCCCAATTGTTGGAGGAAACCTGTTTTTATTCAACCAAAAGGTAGGATGTTGTCTTTCTTAATTTCTCTGCAATATTTTGTGTATTTATCTCTAAAAAGACTAGTAACATTGATATCTATAATGGAGAGGTAAATCATGTTGAGAGAGAGAGAGAGAGAGAGAGAGAGAGAGAGAGAGAGAAAGAGAGAGAGAGAGAGAGAGAGTCGATGCATTTCTTGTCTTTTTTAGTGTGCAGAGGAGAGGACCTTAAAAAAAGGTCCGTAGTTTTAGACTTTGGTATGTATAGTGATTTTTCTATTTGTATTTTTTTTTTTTTTGAGAGAGAGAGAGAGAGAGAGAGAGAGAGAGAGAGAGAGAGAGAGAGAGAGAGATAATTTCATCTTCTCCCATATGCGTGAGATAATGATTAATATAATCTTCACTTACATAACGATCGTTTTCATAGAATATTATTTATGTCTATTGTTGTTTATTTCCCTTCCTCGCTGGTTATTTTTCCCTGTTGGAGTCTTTGAGCTTATAGCATCCTGCTTTTCCAATTAGGGTTGCAGCCTAGCTAATAATAATAATAATAATAATAATAAAAATAATAATAATGCAATAACTATTTAATAGTAATATTTTTTAGGTCAACATACGTTATTGGTTATCTCAATTAGGAGGAATTAGAATGTAAATTTAATTGGTACCAAAGCAGCCCAATGAACTTTGGCCTCAGTCATATTATATGTACATACTAATGACCTTTCATTTTTTATCAACCTTAGTTGTTACATCCGCTAACGAAGTTGGAAGGAGGTTATGTTTTCACCCGTGTTTATGTTTATATGTGAACATCTTCCTTGTCACATTTTTAATCGTAGAGTAATGAAACTTTAAGGGTTTTACTGTTATGTCAAAAGCTGGAAATCATTAAATTTTAGATCAAGGTCAAAAGTCGAGGTCACAGTCAAGTAAAATGTCCAATTCACGTAATCAGTCATAAGTTTGGATATCGTTGTCACAGAGACTTTAATCTTCGTTCAATTTGACTGTATGACATAACCTTCTTCCAACTTGTTTGGCAGAGATAATAAAGACTATTCAGCTCAATCAGGTGTTAAGATATGAGAGATTCATAAAATTAATTTTAAGGGGCTACAAATAGGAAGTCACACACACTGTTAGAAAAAAAACGTAAATTTAATCAGAAATTCTCCGTGAAAATATACTTTTCTCAAACGTGTTTCAGTCTAACACAGGCGACCGTAATTTTAACTTACTTTGTTATCTTTCACCGATTGGTGACCGTAGTATCATTCTTTTACGTCTTTTTTTACCGTTTTTAGAACGGTGAAAATCCTGGAATAAATGTTTCCAGATATTTCCGTTTTGTTAATGCAGATTTTTAAGTGCAGACAAACAGAAATAGTAACACTAGAAAAGTGAAAAAATGCATTGGAAATGAAAAATATTGATCTTCATCAGGTCCTAAGATGTGAGAGAAACAATGAATGTCATATCTGATAAATTTTTATTATTATTATTATTATTATTATTATTATTATTATTATTATTATTATTATTATTATTATTATTATTATTATTATTATTATTATTATTATTATTTTTTTTTTTTTTTTTTTATTATTATTATTATTCCTTGCTAAGCTACAGCCCGAGTTGGAAAAGCAGGATGGTATAATCCCAGTGGCCCCAACAGGTAATATCCCAGCGAGGAAAGAGAACAAGGAAAAATTAAATATTTCAAAAACAGTAACAACATTGAAATAAATATTTTCCATATAAACTATGAAACCTTTAACAAATCTAGAGCAAGAAAAATAAGATAGAATAGTGTGCCTGAGTGTACCCTCAAGCAAACGAACTCTAACCTAAGAAAGTGGAAGACCATGGTATAGAGTCTAAGGCACTACCCAAGACTAGAGAACAATGGTTTGATTTTGGAATGGCCTTCTCCTATAATATCTGCTTACCATAGCTAAAGAGTGTCTTCTATCCTTATCAAGAGGATAGTAGCCACTGTGCAAATAAAATGCAGCAGTGAACCCCTTGGGTGTAGAATTGTTTGGTAATCTCAGTGTCGTCAGATTTATGAGGAGAGAAGAGAATCTATAAAGAATAGGCCAGAGTATTTAGTGTATTTGTAGGCAAATGGAAAGTGAGCCGTAACCAGAGAGAAAAATCCAATGTAGTACTGTCTAGCCAGTCAAGGTAGTATCTCAACGCGTGGCTGGTGCCCTGACCAACTCACTACCAATAACATAGTTCAACATCCAGCGATTATTGGTTTCATTTACATGTCCCCGAGACCTCATTTGGTTATCGCTGTGTATACAGGGTGTAGGTCGAGGATGTCAATTGAATAACAATGATGTCATTGACTTCCATTGCAGAGATATGTGAACTGCGTTGGGCCTATTCCGGTGAGCTCATATCAATAGGGGAATATTATCCAATGGGACGAGGAATGTATTTGTGCTAATTCTCTGTTTGGCTTTTCAAAATCAGAAATTAGAAAGTCTCCCCCTCTCTCTCTCTCTCTCTCTCTCTCTCTCTCTCTCTCTCTCTCTCTCTCTCATATATATATTTTATCCCATTAAGAAAATTCTACACTCAATGTTGATGATGATTGTATTTCCCCTAATTCTGAGCCTTTCTTTTGTTTTTCTTGCCTTATTCAAGTTAATTTTAAGATTTGAAACCTTGAACACCCAACACAAAAATGATTTTTTCTCATTAAGATTCTCATATGAAGACATGAAATGTGTTTTTTATGGCATAATAATTCTGATAATTCTTATTTCTACAATCATCTGTTACTAAAATGTTCTGTCTTAAAGCTATAAACATAATAATAATAATATTAATAATAATAATAATAATAATAATAATAATAATAATAATAATAATAATAATAATAATAATAATAAAAATAATAATAATGTTAATTTTGAAGATAATAATAATTAACTTAGAAAATAATAATAATTAACTTAGAAAATAATAATAATAATAATAATAATAATAATAATAATAATAATAATGCACTTATCCGACACAAAATCACATTGAATTCAACATTGAACCAAATAGGCCTTATCCAGAGTGGGAAATCAGGCAAAGTTAACCGGATATTTCCCGTTTAACGAGTCATTCTGAATTCCAGGAAAAAAAATATCCTAATTTTGGGCGACGAAAACATGTTTTTCTGGAAAGTCTCTTCTCATTCCGAATATTTTGGTTTACTTTTTAGCTCATTTTCATTATCCAGGAATTGTAATGCCAGCTGGAAAAGCAATCCTGTGTTACTTGCTCACCCGATTTGCAAATGCACTCTCTCTCTCTCTCTCTCTCTCTCTCTCTCTCTCTCTCTCTCTCTCTCTCTCTCTCTCTGCCTCTGCGAGTGGGGATACTTTCACATGGTGAAAGGTTTGTGTATCGCCATGATCAGCAAAGCTGTACTTGTAAAGGCCACCTATATAATATTGGTCTCTCTCTCTCTCTCTCTCTCTCTCTCTCTGAGTAGGGATATCATTACATGGTGAAAGGGTTTGTGTATCACCATGATCAACAAAGCTGGGTTAGTCAGGGCCACCATAACTAGATTGGTCTATCTCTCTCTCTCTCTCTCTCTCTCTCTCGCTTATGGAAAGTGGTTGTGTATCGCCGTGATCAGAAAAGCTGTACTAGTCAGAGCCACCATTACTAGATTGGTTTGCTGTGGACGATCGGAAGAAATCCTCCCACCATTAAATTTATAACCATAAAAGCAAGTAGGCCTGTAAAAACTGCTTTAAGAAGAACTGCTTCTAAAATAAACGTGAAATCATCTCCAGAATCGTACAACCCATCTTGCCCAAGAATCTTGGCGAGAATCAAAGCCAATAATATTGGCCATGTCGAATATAAACCTACCATCCTCATCTTGAGTAAGGAGAGATCTATCGTATTTCTTCCTCAGTTCTCTTGCAAAGATATAATTCGAAAAGCATCAGAGTTTCATGTCTTTATTCGGTTCTCGATTATTGGATAGCAACAAAATAATTATTACTATGACGAATCGTAGGCAATAAGGCTTACTTCACACGAGCGGCCTTATGCCACGTGGTTTTGTCATCGTTCACCACGCTGGCCTCTCAGAAGAATTTCCGTGCGGTAGTGATTTACTAGCCACATTCACTGATATACTGGGTGATATTATCCAGGGTTCACACGCTGGCGGCTCAGAAGAGTTTCACCGCTGCAGTAATTTACTAGCTGCATGCACTGCTATCCTGCGCGGTTTTATCAGCGATCACATGCTTGCCACTCGGAAGAATTTCTGAGCAGCAGTGATTTACCAGTTGCATGCACTGCTGACCTGCAGAGTTTTATCAGCGTTTACATGCCGGCAGCTCAGAAGAATTTCTGAGCGGCAGTGATTTATTAGCTGCATGCACTGTTATCCTGCGTGGTTTTATCAGCATTCACATGCTGGCCAATCGGAAGGATTTTCGAGCAGCAGTGATTTACTAGCCGCATGCACTGCTGACCTGCGCGGTTTTATCAGCGTTCACATACTGGCCGCTCAGAAAAATTTCCGAGCGGCAGTGAATCACTAGCTGCATGCACTGCTATCCTGTGCGGTTTTATCAGCATTCACATTCTGGCCACTCAGAAAAATTTCTGAACAGCAGTGATTTACTAGCTGCATGCACTACTGACCGGCATGGTCTTATCGGCGTTCACATGCTGGCCACTCGGAAGAATTTCTGAGCAGCACTGATTTACCAGCCGCATGCACTGCTGACCTGCGTGGTTTTATCAGCATTCACATGCTGGCCTCTCGGAAGGATTTCCGAGCAGCAGTAATTTACTAGCTGCATGCACTGTTATCCTGAGCGGTTTTATCAGCGTTCACATGCTGACCTCTCGGAAGAATTTCTGAGCAGCAGTGATTTATTAGCTGCATGCACTGTTGATCTGCGTGGTTTTATCAGCGTTCACATGCTGGCCTCTCGGAAGGATTTCTGAGCAGCAATGATTTACTAGCCGCATGCACTGCTGACCTGCGTGGTTTTATCAACGTTCACATGCTGGCCACTCGGAAAAATTTCTGAGCATCACTGATTTACCAGCCGCATGCACTGCTGACCTGTGTGGTTTTATCAGCATTCACATCCTGGCAGCTCAGAAGAATTTCTAAGCAGCCCTGATTTACTAGTCGCATGCACTGCCGACCAGCCTGGTTTTATCAGCGTTCACATGCTGGCAGCTCAGAAGAATTTCTAAGCAGCACTGATTTACCAGGCACATGCACTGCTGACCTGCGTGGTTTTATCAACATTCCCATGCTAGCAGCTCCGAAGAATTTCTAATCGTTAGTGATTTACTAGATGCATGCACTGCTATCCTGCGCTGTTTTATCAGCGTTGACACGCTGTCCACTCGAAAGAGTTTCCGAGCGGCAGGGATATACTATCTGCATGCACTACTAACTAGAATGGCAGGGATTACTATCTGCATGCACTGCTTTCTCACGCGGCAGTGATTTACTAGCCTCATGTATTGCTAACCTGTGTTGTTTTGTCAGCTCTCACACGCTGGTCGTTCAGAACAATTTCTGTTCGGCAGTGATTTACTATATGTATGCAATGCTAACAAAAGTCGAGTTTTTCATATTTTTTCATTGATAATTGTATCATCATCTTCATCATCTCCTACGTCTACTAACGCAAAGTGCCTCGGTTAAAATTCACCAGTCGTCTCTATCTTTGGCTTTTAATTCAATACTTCTCCACTCATCATCTCTCATTTCACGCTTCCTAGTCCTCAACCATGTGTGCCTGGGTCTTCCAACTCTTCTAGTGCCTTATGCAGTCCAGTTAAACGTTTGGTGAACTAATATCTCTTGAGGAGTGTGAAGAGCATACCAAACCATTTCCATATACACGTCACCATGATCCCATCCACATATGGCACTCAAGTAATCTCTTATAGTTTCACTCTACCATGTAGGCCTGGGTCTTCCAACTCTTCTAGTGCCTTGTGCAGCCCAGTTAAACGCTTGGTGAACTAATGTATTCTTTCCTGAGGAGGTGAAGAGCATGTCCAAACCATTTCCATATACCCGTCAACATGATCTCGTCCACATATGGCACTCGAGTAATCTCTCTTATAGTTTCACTCAACCATGTAGGCCTGGGTCTTCCAACTCATCTAGTGCCTTGTGCAACCCAGTTAAACGCTTGGTGAACTAACGTATTCTTTCCTGAGGAGGTGAAGAGCATATCCAAACCATTTCCATATACCCGTCAACATGATCTCGTCCACATATGGCACTCGAGTAATCTCTCGTATAGTTTCACTCAACCATGTAGGCCTGGGTCTTCCAACTCTTCTAGTGCCTTGTGCAACCCAGTTAAACGCTTGGTGAACTAATGTATTCTTTCCTGAGGAGGTGAAGAGCATGCCCAAACCATTTCCATATACATCTCACCATGATCCTATCCACATATGGCCCTCGAGTAATTTCTCTTATAGTTTCACTCAATCATGTAGGCCTGGGACTTCCAACTCTTCTAGTTCCTTGTGCAGCCCAGTTAAACGCTTGGTGAACTAATGTATTCTTTCCTGAGGATTGTGAAGAGCATGTCCAAACCATTTACATATAACCGTCAACATGATCTCATCCACATGTGGCACTCGAGTAATCTCTGTTAGCTTCATTTCTAATCCTGTCCGGCCATTTAACTCCAAATATTCTTCCGAGAGAGTAATTGATAAGTTCTTGTAAAACAATTAATTGGCAACATGGACGAATTCTTGGTCATGACCCAAATACTTTTCTTCGCAAATGTAAGCTATCTTACATATTTGAATATACATATTGAATAAATTTGTTATTCTAATTAGATTCGAAAAAAGCGGTGAGTTATGGTTTAAATTCTCAATTCATTTAAATTTATCTAATTACTCCACATTTTTTTCCCATGAACTAACATGGATTTTATATTACTTTAAAAACATTTGTTGTTTTTATAATAGCTGAAATCAACATGCAGAATATCAAAAACAAAAATATTAGGATTGAATTTTATATTCGACTTTTGGCTTCCAAATTACTCAGGCCCAACTGTATATATTTTATCGAAAATGAACGTGTATAACTATATTTCCTTAATAAAGGTAAAAAAAACCTGTTTTTGTTAAAACTCAACATAAAATCATATAATATATGCTACCTTACATATCTGAATATGCATATTGAATAACTTTGTCATTTTAATTAGATTTGAAAGAACGTGATGAGGTACGATTTAAATTCCTAATTCATATAAATTTATCTCATTACTCCAAAATAATTTTCCTAAGAACTATCTTGGATTTTATATTTCTTTCATGAAAATTTGCTGTTTTCGTAATAGCTGAAATCAACATACAAAGAATATTAAGATTTAATTTTACATCAGACTTTTGCCTTCAAAATTACTTGAAGGCCCAACTCTATATACCTTATCAAACTAGAAAACCATCAGTTTCACAACAATTGAACAACAATGTGGAAAGCCTTGTTTGAGAATTTCCAGTTCAAAGCAGATTCTCGTGATTGTCTCTCTGCCCTGCATAGCCCCAGGCAACCACCAGGTCCCTTTTATCGAGTGGAATTTTCCACTAATTAGCACAAAAAAGACACAGCTGACGCCATCTATTGAATCATATTAAAAACATATATGGAATGTGTTAGCAACGAAGAAACTGTTGTAAGTTTCTCAGAAACAATCATGGTTTTATATCAAACTCGCACTATAGAATACTATATAAGATACTTTATTAGAGAAATTTTATTATTCTTCTATTACCTATACACATACTTGGTGGAATAAGCGTTTTGCAAGATACACTGATGTTCATTTGATAAAGAAAAATGTCTGCTTCTGGAGAAGACCCAGATATGCCAACAGATTATTTGGTAATTATTTATTTATTTCCAAATCCCGAAAAATTGGTTAAACTTAAAAAAAATGAAACACTCGTTTAATCAATTCAAATATGATTAGATATTTACAAGATAGAACGGAAGTAGAGAAGTAATTTGACGTTTATTCAGCACCTCAAGAATACTTTACTTTTGGCTACCCTGAATGGTATATCTTCGCCAAGTATGAATATTATGATTCATTTAACCATTATTATTATTATTATTATTATTATTATTATTATTATTGCCTGCTGAGCTATAACCATAGTTGGAAAAGCAAAATGCTATTAGCCCGGGGACTGCAACAGGGAAAATAGCTCAGTGAGGAAATGAAATAAGATAATTACAAGAGAAGTAATTAACAATTAATTACCTTGAATAAATGTAACAGTAAAAGCAAACACTCCTTATTTTTATTAAATTGATAAGCAAAGGGTAGGGAAATGTGTATCTAAATATTTCTATTTAAAAGTATTTAGAAATATTGTGACGTTTATAAACTTAAAAATAAAAATTAATGAATTCGTGTGCGTGTATATATATATATATATATATATATATATATATATATATATACATACCTTACTGGTATTAGTAATTGTACAAATCCTTATATGGTAGCTGTAACATTAATCACTTTGTGACATAAATAAATTGGTGGGGCGGTAATAATATTTAGTTGAAATGGGTAAAATTATAATAAATATTCTTGAAGAGTAGACTTTAAATATATATATATATATATATATATATATATATATATATATATATATATATATATATATATATATATATATATATATATATATATATATATATATATATTGTATATGTATATATAATGTGTGTTTGAGTGTGTGTATGGTAAAATATTCTCTCTCTCTCTCTCTCTCTCTCTCTCTCTCTCTCTCTCTCTCTCTCTCTCTCTCTCTCTCTCTGGTATAAATACGCATGCATTCAAACCTTGTATTCCTCTTACTGAATGATTCAGAAAATAAGATATTGTCATTTGGATTATTGTTGCAGTTACAAGTTAATGAAAGGGGTATATAAAATTCTTATTTTGATGACGCCTTTAAATAACTGTGCACAATTTTTCGAAAGCATTACGCCTCTAACAAATAAATAGACGTTGTTTTAAATGTATAACACTTTGATAAAGATGATTCTAAGTGCACAGATATTTTACATTAAATGCATAGTTATATTTTTATTGGATGAATATATAAGTAGAGATAATTGATAAACTGAAGTGGAATGTATAAAGTTATCGTTTTTTTATATGTTAGATAAGAGAATTGATCAAGTAAAGCACGATTTACTTGAAAGCCAGAAATCTGAAACACAAGATTATCCCATAAAGCACCTTCTGACCTTCCTCTCCCGAGAGAGAGAGAGAGAGAGAGAGAGAGAGAGAGAGAGAGAGGAGAGAGAGAGAGAGAGATATGTAATGGAAGAATAACAGTCAAGCGGAC
The DNA here is from genome assembly GCF_036898095.1 of Palaemon carinicauda. Lineage (NCBI taxonomy): Eukaryota > Metazoa > Arthropoda > Malacostraca > Decapoda > Palaemonidae > Palaemon > Palaemon carinicauda. Next base: position 172,569,542 of record NC_090730.1, read on the forward strand.
ACCTAAACTGACATTTGCTGGAGCTGTCAGTAGTGGGAAATGATTTGATACAACTGTCATGAAGTCTAGGTCATATAGAAACACTTTCTTGTTGCAGGAAAGGATATTTTCAAGAAACTAAGTTCTTATTTACTCCTTTGATTATTAAAGACAGGAAATTTGAAATGTATATCGCAATCCTTAATGCACTTGAGCTAAGAAACTGAAATATGAATTCAAAGTATTCTACAACATACATCAACTCACACACATACATACATACATATATATATATATATATATATATATATATATATATATATATATATATATATATATATATATATATGTATGTATGTATGTATGTATATATAAATTATATATATATATATATATATATATATATATATATATATATGTATGTATGTATGTATGTATATATAAATTATATATATATATATATATATATATATATATATATATATATATATATATATATATATATATATATATATAGGTAGATACACATATGCATTTAATATGTCAGGTGTGGGATATTGCATATCAATTCAAGTAATAGATTCAAGATATGAATAAGAGTAAACGATCAGTTATAGGAATTTTGAATTCATAGAGAGAGAGAGAGAGAGAGAGAGAGAGAGAGAGAGAGAGAGAGAGAGAGAGAGAGAGAGAGGAGAGAGAGAGAGAGAGAGAGAGTTAGGAGGTAATCTTACATTCTGAAGAACAAATCGGAATAAATTAAATATTAAATAGTTTTTATGTATTATAATATACATTTGATCCTATGAAGATAACGACATATCCTCTCCTCAGTGATTTCCATCCTGGCATATCCTGGATTAACTTATCATCCTTTTTTTCTATATAAATAAAATGCTCCAGTGGTGATGGGTTATCATAGGCAATAACTCTTAATTGTTACGTTGGAATGAATTTCAAATATTACTTCACAATAATTCACACGAAAGTTGTATGACCATTTGTGTCTGGTGCTTTCTCATCATTTATATTTCAGATACTTTAATGTTCCTGACATTACTGATGTTGCGTTTGGTGTTATTGCGGAAATATAAATTCTAACATTCACCATTTATCTTCATGAAGCGAAATGAAATAGCAGCCACTGATGTTTTCAGATATGCTGTTTTTCATTATTTTGTAAGATAGCTTGATCTACAGATTTTATATAAATATATATATATATATATATATATATATATATATATATATATATATTATATATATATATATATATATATATATATATATATATATATATTTATATATATATCATCATCATCATCATCATCATCATCATCATCCACATTTGTTGTAGTACACTTTTCTTATTTTCAATATTTTCTTCACAAAAAAAGGAATTTTCAAACTGTCTGTGCACTATCTTCTTCGTATGGTTGTTGGAGCTCAATTGCTTTTATTCTTATATTACTAAACTGTGGACAATATGATATAAAGTGGTTATCATTTTCTTCTACATCACAGAATACACAGTTTATATTTCCATCTTGGTGTCTATTTCTTATATTCAAGCCCAATGAGTTTGTCCTTGCTCTGAATAATAAAATTGACGAAAAATTTATTGTCATACACTTCCTCCTCCTTGATTTCACTTTTCCAGTTTTTATACAGAATTAGACTCTCCTTACACTCCATTTCACTCTTCCATTTGCTTGTGTCCCATTCTCTTGTTCTCTTCTTTATGTCCTCTTTCGTACATCTCTTGACTTCTCTCATCGCCATCCCACATTCTTCAGCACACTTCTTCACATGCATCCACCACTTCCTCTCTTTTTCTTCCATATCATTGACTATTGCTGCTAGTAGGTCCTTTTCTCCCTTAAAAATGCTATTAAGGTACCTCAGCTTACCATCCATTACCCTTGTTTTCATAGCAGATGCTCCTACATCCCCTCTCAGGGCTACAATTGCTGTATTCTTTACACCCCCTAACATCCTTCTATACACTCCATTCTCTATTCTCTGCAACTTTTCTATTTCCGTTTCCGTTAAGTTAATCACATTTGTTCCATATAATATAGAAGGTAGTGCTACACCTTTTCAGTATGTTTTCCCTATCAGTATCTTATTACAACTTTTTTCTATGATCGAATATGTAAGATTAGCTAGCTATTGAGCCTTAACTATCATTTCACTTTTCTGTGTTTTGAACATATTTCTACTATCATCTACCTTGATACCTAGGTATTTAATATTGCTTACTACTCTTATTCCCTCTATATTATCTGGTTTCTCCTTCATATTATATATAAGTACGCTACTTTTGTCTCTATTTATGTCTAAACCACACTGCTTTCCTATATCTATCACTTTCCTTATGTTTAATTCAGCATCCTCTATATTCTCAGCAAGCACTAGGACATCATCAGCAAAAAATAATACTACTAGCTTTATAATATCATTTTTAAAACCATTACCTTCCTTTTCTACTTGTTTTATAATCTGATAAGTAATTAATTTGAATAATGTTGTAGAGCCAGTACAGCCTTGCTTTATTCCACTACTTACGCTCAATTTTTGTTCTACTCTTTCCCCTATGTCTAACGTAGTCGAGTCTCCCACATATACTTCAGCTATAGAGTTAATTATACTAGTATATACTTTTTATTGCTTTAATGTTTCTATCAGTGCTTCCCTTTTTATGGAATCGAAAGCTTTTTTGAAATCTAGACTGATCCAATAAGTAGCGTTCTTTCCAGAGTATTGTGTTTCCGAACCTGGTGTCCAATAAAAGTTAGTTTTCTTTCATCCAAAATGTCAGGTAATATTTTTTCGATATTGATCTTTTGTAGAACTTCCACGTTAGTCTTTTTCTCAATCCAGCTTATCCTAAGGACTCTTCTGTAACACCATAGTTCAAAACTTTTTAATCTTTTCCGATCTGTAGCTTTTAAAACCCAACATTCTGAGCCGTATGATGCGATGGGGAAAACAAGTGATTTGAGAAGCCGCTTCTTTGTGTTTAGAGTGATATGTCTGTCTTTCCACACATTGCCTAGTGCGATGGTTGCATTCTTTGCAATACCAATTCTTCTTTTGATCTCTTGGGAGTCGTCTCCATTATTGGTGAAAGTTGCTCCAAGGTAAGTAAATTCAGTGACATTATCTAGGGCAACTCCGTCTAGTAGGATTTCTTGATCAGACGGGGCTTTTTGACACTTCATGACCTTTGTTTTCTTAGCATTTAGGTACAGTCCCACTTTTTCACTCTCAGCTTTTACTTTTGATACTAATGTTTGAAGGTCCTCCATACTTCCAGCGATTAAAACCACATCGTCGGCATATCTGAGATTAGTGATCTTTTGTCCTCCAACAGTTATGCCTCCTTCGTAGTGTTCAAGCGCATTTCTCATTATGGTTTCCGAGTAGATGTTAAAGAGGTGGGGAGAAACAATGCATCTTTGTCTGACACCTTGTCTGATGTTAAACCAATCCGTTAGGCCATAAGATGTTCGCACTGCTGCTTTCTGTTGATTGTACAGTGCTTTCAGAAGTGAGATGACATGAGGTGGAAAACCCATAGAGTACATGTCGTTCCATAAGATGTCATGTGCAACTGTATCAAAGGCTTTAGTGTAGTCAATAAAACAAAGGAATACGTCGATTCCTCGTTCTCTGTTTTTTTCAAGGATCATCTTGAGTTTCATGATTTGGTCTCTGGTGCCTTTCCCAGGACGGAATACTGCTTGTTCGTCAGCGATTTCTTCGTTCAGTTTGTTTGCCATTCTCTTAGCCATGATTTTCAAAAGAATTTTGCTACTGTGACTAATGAGGGAGATTGTCCTATTATTGCTGCATTTGAGGGTGTCACCTTTCTTAGGGATGGGGACAAAGACTGACTCCCCCCAATCGTCTACTAATATATATGTATATAAATATATATATATATAATATATATATATATATATATATATATATATATATATATATGTATATGTATATATAACGTTAATAGTAGCATTATTACCCCGGTGTCGTTTTTGAAGTGTTTTGGAATAAGTTTTCTTTTCCAATGCCAATTTTGTCCATGGTAGCGATCACTGAGTATCGACTAACTACCTCGGTACTGTAAATTGGTCTTTTTAATAATTCATAGGTGTAACTTAATGACTTAGCATTGATATTTATCTTAAAGAATTTGCTTATCAAAAATAATTTTTACCTTTTTGTTATTATTATTATTATTATTATTATTATTATTATTATTATTATTATTATTATTATTATTATTATTATTATTATTACTTGCTAAGCTACAACCATAGTTGGAAAGGATGCTATTATCCAAAGGGCTTCAACAGGGAAAATAGCCCAGTGAAGAAAGGATAAAAGGAAAACTAAAATATTTCAAGAAAATTATCAACATTGAAATAAATATTTCCTATATCAACTAAAAAAAAAACTTTTAAAAAAAGATAAGAAAAGGGAAATAAGATAGAATAGTGTGTCCGAGTGTATACTTAAGCAACAGAACTCTAACC
>NC_090730.1:172579400-172581900 GCF_036898095.1 Palaemon carinicauda
TGCGTATAAAGATTTGTGATACAATTAGTATTTCTCTATTGACTTATGTTATGTTATGTAAATAGGAACTTTGGATTGTTAAGGTATGTTTTATAGGTGGTGGTTGAGAGCAAGAGAGAGAGAGAGAGAGAGAGAGAAGAGAGAGAGAGAGAGAGAGAGAGAGAGAGAGAGAGAGAGAGAGAAAGAGATTGTAGAATGACATCGATTGTTGTTCCTTCCATTTTCTAATCATTGTTAATATAGGACTTTGTTTCGATCCTGCATTAGTGGTAACAAGAATGATATGAAACAAACTATATATATATATATATATATTATATATATATATATATATATATAGTATATATATATATATATATATATATATATATATATATATATATATTAGAGTGCTTTTAGTTACCGAACAGGTGTGAGTTCTAGCTCAGTAGAAAGTATATATATAAGTTTTATATATATACACACACATATATATACATATATATATATATAATATATATATATATATATATATATATATATATATATATATATATATATATATATATATATATATATATATATATATTATATAGTATATATATATATTATATATGTATATAAAGAAAACATGCTTGAACACAAAGGATATCCTGATACAGATACATGGGCATGGAAATATGCAAATCCGAAGGAGAATCAGAAGGATACCGGAAGGATTGTGTTCTATACGAACACAAGGTAACTCGATGATTTATTGAAGGAGACAGACTCTGCAAGGTTCAAGTTCCGGTTCTCTTCAAACTCCTTAATATGTGAAAATAAATCTCCTTACCAGATAGAATGAGGAGGAATTGGTAAAAGGATTCTTATAAGTCACCTGGGAGCGTTAAGATATGAAAATGTGGGAATGATATCGAAGTAAATTATGAAATGACGACGTAATTTGTAAGAGGATTTTGAAAGGAGACATCTTGGAATATTATTGAAGGTAATGTCCAAAGAATGTCATAGTTTGTGAATAGAGAGGTTGGGGTTTTCTTTTTTAGCTTTTCAAGTATTAGGTTTGCCAGGGCCCCAGCCAACCGTTGAGATACTACCACTAGAGTGTTATGGGGTTCTTTGGCTGGCCAGACAGTACTACATTGTATCCTACTCTGTGCTTACGGTTCACTTTCTCTTTGCTTTCCCATACGCTGAATGGTCTGGAGTATTCTTTACAGATTCTCTTCTCTCCTCATACACCTGACAACACTGAGATTACCAAACATTTCTTCTTCGCCCAAGGGGTTAACTACTGTACTGTAATATTTCAGTGGCTACTTTCCTCTTGGCAAGGATAGAAGAGACTCTTTAGCTATGGTAAAAAGCTCTTTTAGGAGAAGGACATTCCAAAATCAAACCCTTTTTCCCTAGTTTTGGGTAGTGGCATAGCCTCTGTACCATGGTCCTTCCACTGTCTTGGGTTAGAATTCTCTTGCTTGAGGGTACACTTGGCACACTATTCTAGCTTATTCCTCTTGTTTTGTTAACATTTTTGCCGTTTATATATGAGATGTTTATGTCAATGTTGTTACGGTTCTTAAAATATTCTATATTTCCTTGTTTCTTGTCCCCACTGGGCTATTTTCCCTGTTGGAGTCCTCTGGGCTTATAGCATCCTGCTTTCCTAACTAGGGTTGTAGCTTGGGAAGTAATTCTTATAAGAATTAGATATGCTATCAAGATATGCACAAGGTGTAGTTAATGTCATTTGTGTAATATATGAAATTTCGTTTCTTTATAATAATTCAAGCTATAAAAGAGATTTGAAAATAAATAAATATAAATTTCACCGATTTACTTTTTGAATTATCGGAATTTCCAAGATATATACGCTACTTAAAATCGAAAAGGTTAATTCTAAAAGATTACCTTATCTTTTTAGGGAATTATTTTAAAGTAATACATTGTTGCTATATAATTTCTATTTCTACACAGTAAAATGATAAAGAAAAATAAGTTTTAATTGGGAGAGATATTGGTGATTTAAAAAAAAATACATAGATCAGAAAAGATTTCGTGAGATGTTTGAATATGTGGACTAAGAAAAAAAGGGTCCCTTTTATTTGACTAAAATAGGTTTATTCCTACTGGGTCTATATACATGACTTGAATAGTCACAAAAAATTCTACTATATCTGCGTCTTAGATGTACATTTTATCTATGTTTAGTCAGACGGGTGATGGTAGATTGAAATAAAAACAACAACAACAACAACAACAATAGTAATATCACCAAGAACGAGTTTACAATTTTTTTATAAAATGCTAGTTCATTGATAAACAATATAATAATAATAATAATAATAATAATAATAATAATAATAATAACAATAATAATAATAATAATAATAATAATAATAATAATAATAATAATAATAATGAATATTATTATTAGTTTTTATCATTATTAATATTAATATCATAATCATCACCATCATTATCATTATTATCATTATTAGCCAAGATACAATCCAGC
>NC_090730.1:172594400-172604400 GCF_036898095.1 Palaemon carinicauda
AAAGGGTTGAGTGGGAAATAAGTTAGGAAAAAACATTAAAGGGATAAGAATTATGGGCTTCAGAGAAATTTTTAATTAATATGGATTGCAAAACGTAAATAAAAAATTATGTTAATTACCTACAAACAATCATATTTTGTTTTGTTAGGGTTCAACTTCATGCGACATACTATATACGGTTCATTAATTTTGGCTAATTCTTTAGTAATTGATTCAGAAACCATATTTTTATATACAGGAAAGGGTACTGATGCATGGAGAGTAGCATCACCTGCACAAGCCTCAAGCTCAATCTAAGGCAAAATTATATATGTGTGAATAGTGTGGAAATTATGATTTTATTATATTGTTCCCTTTTTTAGAGAAAAGATCCCACCAAATGTCTAAATAAAAGAACTATGATATACATTAGATCTACTGTATATCCAAAGGCTATATTCTTTGATCAATAAGTTCTTCTGGATCCGCATTTAGAAGATAGGTAATACATAAAAAATATAACTTTTTTTTTATTCACATAGGATAGGATACCAGGTCATTTCATATTATAATTAAATTGTGCTGTTTTGAATATATTATGGGTGGTAGAAGGGTGAATGCTTCCATCGCTTAGCTCAAAACCTTTTGATATTGAAATGAAAAAAAAATAAAACCTGAGTTATATAAACAGTTGGTAACGTCCTTGCCTGGTGATCGCCAGACTATGGTTCGATTCCCGCTCAAGCTCGTTAGTTACTTTGGTCGCTGCAACATCACCATCCTTGTTAGCTAAGGATAGTAGGTTTGAGGGAGCATATAGGTTTATCTGCTGAGTCATCAGAACCCATTGCCTGGCCCTCCTTGGGCCTAGTTTGGGTGAAGAGAGAGGGCTTGGGCGTTGATCTTGAATGTGGTCAGTCTCTGGGTCATTGTCCTGTTTGGTAGGGCAATGTTACTGTCCCTTGCCTTTGCCTTTAATGATTGATTGATTGATTTAAGGTTTTCTGGCATCCTGACATAAAAATTCAACTTAATAAATCAATCATGAATAAGGCAAGGGAGAGTAACGTTGCCATTCAATACAGCTTTTAAACCTTGAAACGCTTTATAAGTAGATTGGTATGAACTAGGTCCTCCCCAAAGTGTAATGGCTGGTAAAAGAATTTCTAAACTCGACAAAGCATCGCTGTTGGAGCCTTGTCCCTGGTACCTTTGTCCGGTGCCTCTCCAGGGAGAGGTCGGCACAAAGGCATTAAAAGGACATCGTTCATTGTTGGTACTCGGGAGTTGAATGAAATAAGAGATGAAAGCTGACAATAGAGTCGCTCATTTGAGCGATGTTTATTTTTTCCACCTGCATAAATAAGATGGAAACTGAGGCAGAGGCGTGACATTTTTCCCTCCATCTGAGTGGGGATAAATTGACGTGGTGAAATGGTTTGTGTATCGCTATAATTAGTAAAGCTCTACTAGTAAAGGTCACCCATACTAGGTTGGTTTGCTGTAATAAGACTAAAGTCTCCCACTATCACCAATCCACAGCGACCAGCTTGGTGATGATATGGTCAAACCCCAAACATGAATCAGGGCTTGTCTTGAGACCTTTTCTTGGCGTGGACAAGAAACGGATATACTTGTTGTTGTATACACACACACACACACACACACACACACAGTAGCAGCAGCAGAACACACCTCATACACCACTACACACACACGCGCACACACACACACGCACACACTTTCTGAGTTGGGAGTACTGTGCCGTGGTGGAAGTTTGTGTATCGCTATAATCAGTAAAGCTGTACTGGTAATGGTTACCCATACTAGGTTGGTTTACTGTGAGCGATAAGACTAAAGTCAAACACCTTCATCTATCTGCAAGGACCAGCTTGGTGATTATATGGTCAAACCTCAGACATGAGTAAGGGCTTGTCTGAGGCCTTTGTCCTGCCGTGGACTAGAAACGGCTACATTCGTTGTTGTACACACATACACACACACACACACACACACACACTTTCTGGGTGGGGATACTTTGACGTGGTGAAATGGTTTGTGTATCAGTATAATCAGTAAAGCTCTACTTGGAATGGTCACCTGTAGTAGGTTGGTTTCCTGTGAGCGATATGACTAAAGTCTAACACTATCACCAGTTGGCAGTGACCAGTGAGGTGATGAAATGGCCAAAGCCCAGGCTTGAATAAAGACAAATCTGTGGCTTTTGTCCTGTAGTGGACTAGAAAAAGCTGCATTTGTTGTTGTTGTTATTTTTGTTATGACGCCCAATCTCAATTTCATCCTTCCTTCTGTAAATAACTTTCACTGCGACATATTCACTCAATTCGTAACCCTTCCAGTATATGTTAATTAAAAGCTGGAATGAGTAAGTAAACTAACATTTTGATAACAACCGCAATGATATAAAATGTGTTTTTTTTTTCACTTGTAATACAGAACGAAAAGGCAATTTGTTTAACTGGAGTTTGAGACCCTCTTGAGGTCGATAGTTTGTTGTAGTGTCTGCAACCTGACCATTCTTGTGAGCTAAAGATGATGGATTTATGGAACCCCATATGTCTAACTACTGAGTCATCAGCAGCCAATACCTGGCCCTCCCTGGTCCTACCTTGGGTGGCACTCACGATGTCTATGAGCTAAGTATGTGGTATTTTGAGGAAGCCTATAAGAGTACCTGCTGAGTCATCAGCAGCCATTGCCTGGCCCTCCCTGGTTCAACCTTGGGTGGCACTCACCATCTTTCCGAGCAAAGCATGTGGTACTTTGGGGGAGCCTATAGGTCTACCTGCCGAGTCATCAACAGCCAAAACCTGGCCTTCCCTGGTCCTAGCTTCGGTGAAACTCACCATCTTTCAGAGCTAAACATGTGGTATTTTGGGGGAGCCTATAGGTAAACCTACTGAGTAGTTAGCAGCCATTACCTGGCCCTCCCTGGTCCTAGCTTGGGTTGAAAGCGGGTGTTGGGCGCTAATCATATAAGGCATTGTCCCCCTAGGGCATTATCAATGTCCCTTGCCTCTGGCATTGATGAGAGACCTTTAAATCTTTAATTAAGTACATTCAACTCCTGAGTTAAAATGGCTATTGGCTACCATTTTTAATATACATTCGTCCTTGAGATTTCTTCATTGTTATATATGTGGCTTTATTTCAATCTTTTATCTTCTGTTTAGCGTTTATTCTTATTTTTATTTCAATTTTTTGCTTTATTTTTCTCTCCATCCTACATTTATTATTTACTGTTAGTTTTCTCTTATTTCTTCATAATTTTGAATGTGAAAAATAATAAGAAGAGAATTTTTCAGAAGTAAAATGGCAAATGAGTTTTATATTCTCTCTCTCCTCTCTCTCTCTCTCTCTCTCTCTCTCTCTCTCTCTCTCTCTCTCTCTCTCTCTCTCTCATCTCCTCTCTCTCTCTCTATGCGTCATTGTGTTCTACTCTCAATCGAATTAGCAGACAATGAAATTGCAAAATGAATGAGAAAAATTGCTTTTGTTCCTAAGTTTACAATTCAGAATAAGCAATCATGAAGTATGAAATTAGCCATTATTCCATGCATTGCTTATCACATACCTTATTTTCAGCTCTCCTAAGGGAGTATATTTTTAGGAAGAGTAATCCTAATGTGATATCGCATTTAATTTTCCGTGTGTCAGTTGGAGCGTGATGAGAGATTGCGCCCAATTGTTGGAGGAAACCTGTTTTTATTCAACCAAAAGGTGGGATGTTGTCTTCCTTAATTTCTCTGCAATATTTTGTGTAGTTATCTTTAAAAAAGACTAGCAGCGGTGATATGTATATTGGAGAGATAAATCACGTTTTGAGAGAGAGAGAGAGAGAGAGAGAGAGAGAGAGAGAGAGAGAGGAGAGAGAGAGAGAGAGAGAGTCGATGCATTTCTTGTCGTATTTTAGGGTGCAAACGAGAGGACCTTAAGGAAAAGTCTGTAGTTTTAGACTTTAGTATGTATAATGATTTTCCTATTTATCCTTTTTTTTCGAGAGAGAGAGAGAGAGAGAGAGAGAGAGAGAGAGAGAGAGAGAGAGAGAGAGAGAGGAGAGAGAGAGAGAGAGAGAGAGAGAGAGAGAGAATTTAATTTTCCCCCATATGCAATGGTCTTTATTATATTTGAAAATTGCAAGGTAGATATTGCTATCAATTGCATATGTGTGAAATAATTATTAATATAATCTTCACTTACATAACGATAATTTTCTTAGAATATTATTCATTGTGTCTATTGTAGTTTATTTCCCTTCCTCGCTGGTTATTTTTCCCTGTTGGAGTCTTTGAACTTATAGCATCCTGCTTCTCCAATTAGGGTTGTAGCCTAGCACGTAATAATAATAATAATAATAATAATAATAATAATAATAATAATAATAATAATAATAATAATAATAATAATAACTATTTAATTATAATCATTTTTAGGTCAACATACGTTATTGGCTATCTCAATTAGGAGTAATTAAAATGTCACTTTCATTGGTACCAAAGCAGCCCTATGAACTTTGCCTCAGTCATATCATATGTACATACTAATGACCTTTCATTTTTTATCAAACTTATGTTGTTACCTCCACCAACGAAGTTGGAAGGAGGTTATGTTTTCGCCCGTGTTTATTTTCATGTGTGTGTTTGTTAGTGAACAGCTTCCTTGTCAAAATTTTAATCGTATAGTAATGAAAATTGCAGGGATTTACTGTTATGTAAAAATCTGGAAACTATTTCATTTTGGAATATCAAGGTCACAGTCAAGCAAAATTTCAAATTCATGTTATCAGCGAAAAGTTTGGACATCGTTGTCACAGAGACTTCAAACTTGGTTCAATTTAAGTGTATGACATAACCTTTTTCCAACTTCTTTGGCAGAGGTAAAAAAGAATATTTATGTTTATCAGGTGCTGAGATGTGAGAGATTCATAAAATTAATTTATTGTGCTATAAATAGGAGCTCACACTGACCAGCAGATATAGCAACACTAGAAAAGTGAAAAATGCATTGGTAATGAATACACATCTTCATCAGCTGATCAGATGTGATAGAAACAGCGAATGTCACATACAATAAATCATTATTATTATTATTATTATTATTATTATTATTATTATTATTATTATTATTAATATTATTATTATTATTATTATTATTATTATTATTCCTTTCTAACTACAGCCTTAGTTGAAAAACAGGATGGTATAATCACAGTGGCCCCGATAGAGAAAATAGCCCAGCGAGGAACGGAAACAAGGAAAAGTAAAATATTTCAAGAACAGTAACAGCATTGAAATAACTATTTCCCATATAAGCTATAAAAACTTTAACAAAACTAGAGGAAGAGAAATTAGATTTGCCTAAGTGTACCCTCAAGCAAAAGAACCTCTAACCAAAGACAATGGAAGAGCATGGTACAGAGGCTATGGCACTACCCGAGATAAAGAAAGAAATGGTTTGGTTTTGGGGTGTCTCTCTCCTGGAAGATCTGCTTACCATAGCTAAAGAGTCTCTTCTACCATTATCAAGAGGAAAGTAGCCACTGAACAATTAAAGTGTAGTAGTTAACCCCTTTGGCGAAGAAGAATTGTTTGGTAATATCAGTGTTGTCAGATTTATGAGGAGAGAAGAGAATTTATAAAGAATAGGCCAGAGTATTCGGTGTATGTTTAGGCAAATGGAAAGTGAACCGTAACCAGAGGGAAGGATCCAATGTAGTACTGTCTAGCCAGTCAAGGTAGTATCTCAACGCGTGGCTGGTGCCCTGGCCAACCAACTGTCAATCACATAGTTCAACATCCAGCGATTATTGGTTTCATTTACAAGTCCCCCCGAGACCTCATTTGGTTATCGCTGTGTATACAGGGTGTAGGTCGAGGATGTCAATTGAATAACAATGATGTCATTGACTTCCATTGCAGAGATATGTGAACTGCGTTGGGTCTATTCCGGTGAGCTCATATCAATAGGGGAATATTATCCAATGGGACGAGGAATGTATTTGTCTTAATTCTCTGATTGGCTTTTCAAAATAAAATTTTTTGAAGTTTCTCCTCTCTCTCTCTTCTCTCTCTCTCTCTCTCTCTCTCTCTCTCCTCTCTCTCTCTCTCCTCTCTCTCTCTCTCTCTCTGTTTTACTTTTCAAAAATAGAAATTAGGTCTCTCTCTCTCTCTCTCTCTCTCTCTCTCTCTCTCTCTCTCTCAATTCTGTTTTACTTTTCAAAAATAGAGATTAGGTCTCTCTCTCTCTCTCACTCTCTCTCTCTCTCTCTCTCTCTCTCTCTCTCTCTCTCCTCTCTCTCTCTCTCTCTCTCTCTCTCCATATATATATATATATATATATATATATATATATATATATATATATATATTATATATATATATATATATATTATCCCATTAAGAAAATTCTACACTCAATGTTGATGATGATTGTAGTCCTCATAATTCTGAGCTTTTCTTTTCTGTTTTTATTTTTTTTTCTTGCCTTATTCAAGTTAATTTTGAGATTTGAAACCTTGAACACCTCCCACAAAAAAGATTATTTCTCATTAAAATTCTCATTTAAAGACATGAAATTTGTTTTTTATGGCATAATAATTCTAATATTTTTTATCTCTACAATCATCTGTTACTAAAATGATATCAAGGTGCTGTCTTAAAGCTATAAACATAATAATGATAACATAATAACAATATTAATAATAATAATTATAATAATAATGATAATAATAATAATAATATTAATAATAATGATAATAATTTTGAAGATTATAACAATAATGATAACTTGGAAATAATAATAATAATAATAATAATAATAATAATAACAATAATAATGCACTTATCCGACACAAAATCACATTGAATTCAACATTGAACCAAATATGCCTATCCAGAGCTGGAAATCAGGCAAAGTTAACCGGATATTTCCCGTTTAACGAGTCATTCTGAAATCCAGGCAAAAAAAAAAAAATATCCCAATTTTTTGCGACGAAAACATGTTTTCCTGGAAAGTCATGTCTCATTCCGAGTATTTTCGTTTACTTTTTAACTCATTTTCCTTATCCAGGAATTGTAATGCCTGGCGGAAAAAGCAAACCTGTGTTACTTACTCACCCGATTTGCAAATGCAATCTCTCTCTCTCTCTCTCTCTCTCTCTCTCTCTCTCTCTCTCTCTCTCTCTCTCTCTCTCTCTCTCTATACGAGTGGGGATACCTTCACATGGTGAAAGGTTTGTGTATCACCATGCTGGCAGCGCGGCGGCAGTGATTTACTACCTTTATGCAATGCTATCTTCTGCGGTTTTATCAGCATACACATGCTGGCCACTCGGAAGAATTTCTGAGCAGCAGTGATTTGGTAGCCGCATGCACTGCTGCCCTGCGTGGTTTTATCAGCGTTCACATGCTGGCACCTCGGAAGTATTTCCGAGCGGCAGTGATTTATTAGCTGCATGCATTGTTATCCTGCGCAGTTTTATCAGCGTTCACATGCTGTCCACTCGGGAGGATTCCAGAGCAGCAGTGATTTACTAGCCACATGCATTGCTGAACTAGGCGGTTTTATCTGCGATCACATGCTGGCAGCTCAGAAGAATTTCCGAGCAGCAGCGATTTACTAGCTGCATGCACTGCTAACCTGTGCTGTTTTATCAGCGCTCACATGCTGGCAGCTCGGAAGAATTTTTGAGCGGCAGTGATTTACCAGATGAATGCACTGCTATCCTGCGCTGTTTTATCAGCGTTGACACGCTGTCCGCACAGAAGAATTTCCGAGCGGCAGTGATTTACTATCTGCATGCACTACTAACTAGTGTGGCAGTGATTACTATCTGCATGCACTGCTTACCCGCGCAGCAGTGATTTACTAGCCTCATGTACTGCTAACCTGTGTGGTTTTGTCAGCCTTCACACGCTGGTCGTTCAGAACAATTTCTGTTCGGCAGTGATTTACTATCTGCATGCAGATATTTTCTTAATGATAATTGTATCATCATCATCATCATCATCTCCTACGCCTATTAACGCAAAGGGTCTCAGTTTAAAATTCACCAATCGTCTCTATCTTGGGCTTTTAATTCAATACTTCTCCATTCATCATCTCTCACTTCACGCTCCATAGTCCTCAACCATGTATGTCTGGGTCTTCCAACTCTTTTAGTGCCTTATGCAATCCAGTTAAACGTTTGGTGAACTAATTTCTCTTGAGGAGTGTGAAGAGCATGCCCAAACCATTTCCATATATCCGTCACCATGATCCCGTCCATATATGGCACTCGAGTAATCTCTCTTATAGTTTCACTCAACCATGTAGACCTGGGTCTTCCAACTCTCCTGGTCTCTTGTGCAGCCCAGTTAAACGCTTGGTGAACTAATGTATTCTTTCTTGAGGGGTGTGAAGAGCACGTCCAAACCTTTTCCATATAACCGTGAACATGATCTCATCCACATGTGGCACTCGAGTAATCTCTCTTATAGTTTCACTCAACCATGTAGGCCTGGGTCTTCCAACTCTTCTAGTGCCTTGTGCAGCCCAGTTAAACGCTTGGTGAAACTAATGTATTCTTTCCTTAGGAGTGTGAAAAGCATGTCCAAACCATTTCCTTATACCAGTCAACATGATCTCATCCACATGTGGCACTCGAGTAATCTCTGTTAGCTTCATTTCTAATCCTGTCCGGCCATTGAACTCCAAATATTCTTCCGAGAGAGTAATTGATAAGTTCTAGTTAAACAATAAATTGGCAACATGGACGAATTCTTGGTCATAACCCAACTACTTTTCTTCGCAAATGTAAGCTATCTTACATATTTAAATATACATATTACATAAATTTTCTATCTTAATTAGATTCAAAACAAAGCGATGAGTTATGGTTTAAATTCTGAATTCCTTTAAATTTATCTAATTACTCCAAAATTTTTTTTTCTATGAAGTAACATGGATTTTATATTACTTTAAAAAAATACAAAATATTAAAAACTAAAATATTAGGATTAAATTTTACATTCGACTTCTGCCTTCCAAATTACTCAGGCCCAACTGTAATATACCTTATCGAAAATGAACGTGTATGAATGTATATTTCCTTAACAAAGGTAAAATAAATTTTTTTTTTAAAACTCAACATTTCTTTATAGATATATGTTACCCTATATATCTAAATATGCATATTGAATAACTTTTTTATCTTAATTAGATTCGAAAGAACGTGATGAGGTACGATTTAAATTCCTAATTCATATGAATTTATCTCATTACTCCAAAATAATTTTCCTACGAACTATCTTGGGTTTTATATTTCTTTCAATAAAATGTGTTGTTTCCGTAGTAGCTGAAATAAATATAAAAAGAATATTACGATTTAATTTTACATCAGACATTTTTCTTCAAAATTACTTGAAGGCCCAACTGTATATACCTTATCGAACTGGAAAACGATCAGTTTCAGAACAATCGAACAATAATGTGGAAAGCCTTGTTTGAGAATTTCCAGTCCAAAGCAGATTCTCGTGTTTGTCTCTCTACCCCGCGTAGCCCCAGGCGACCACTAGGTCCCTTTTTCGAGTGGAATTTTCCACTAATTAGCAAAGAAAAGACACAGCTGACGCCATCTATTGGATAATTTTAAAAACATATATGGAATGTGTTAGCAATGAAGAAACTGTTGTAATTTTCTCAGAAACAATCAGGGTTTTACATCAAACTCGTACTGTAGAATACTATATAAGATACTTTATTAATGAAATTTAATTATTCATCTAGTACTTATACATATACTTGGTAGAATATACGTTTTGCAGTATATACTGATGTTCATTTGATAAAGAAAGATGTGTGCTTCTGTAGAAGAACCAGATATACCAACAGATTAATTGGTAATTATTTATTTATTTTCAAATCACGAAAAAATTGGTTGAACATAAAATAAATGAAATACTCATTTAATTAATTCAAATATGATTAGATATTTACAAGACAAAATGGAAGTACTGAAGTA
>NC_090730.1:172616900-172619400 GCF_036898095.1 Palaemon carinicauda
ATACTACTACTACTACTACTACTACTACTACTACTACTACTACTACTACTACTACTAATAATAATAATAATAATATGACTTACGTGTCACACGTGGACTCTTAAAGAAGCTTAGACATCTTTTACTATGGATTATTTATAAGACATAAGAAGGAAAATCGTATTATAATGATACATAACCTTCAACCTTATAGTTTTACATAAAAGTTTCTCTCATAAACCTGTATGTGAGTATATGACTTAAATATAAGATCTTTTTCAACAATTACTCTTTATTTCTTACTTTTCACAAATTGTTGTATATTAAAGAAAATTTGAAATCAACTGAGAAAAATAGGAGTAAATCCTTCTTCGATAAAATTAAAACTGTCTTTTATTCCCGTAAGTTATAATATCTCTCCTCGACACTTGAAAGGATTTTAGATACGTCTAGGGAAGTATATTATATATTCAAGAGTTCAATTAATCTTTAATAATAAATTAATCAGTTTAGATTTTATTCAATCATCATCATCATCATCATCATCTCCTCCTACGCATATTGACGCAAAGGATCTCGGTTAGATTTCGCCAGTCGTCTCTATCTTGAGCTTTTAATTGAATACTTATCTTCTCATCATCTCCACTTCAAGCTTCAGATTCCTCGGCCATGTAGGTCTGGGTCTTCCAACACTTTTAGGGCCTTGTGAAGCCAGTTAATCGTCTCTACCTTGAGCTTTTAATTCAATACTTCTCAACTAATCATCTCCCACTTCAGGCTTCAGAGTCCTCAGCCATATAAGCCTGGGTATTCCAACTCTTATAGTGCCTTGTGGAGCGCAGTTAAAAGTTTGGTGAACTAATATCTCTTGGGGAGTGCGAAGAGCATGCCCAAACAATCTCCATCTAATTATATCAAGGAAAAAGGCTAAACTTTTCCCCATATAAGTATATACATATATACGGATTATTACTATGATGATCCCACTTCGTTAGTTGGTGCTTGAAAAAATATTTGCTTTTCAGACAACTTTTCCTATTAAACTAGAAATGATATTACGATTTTACGCAATATCCATTTCATAAAACCAGATTTCCCATTTACAATTGCTTATGATTTTTCAAATTAAAAGTTTTGTGATGTGTCAGACAGATAATATTTAATATTGCTTCATGATGCAAATATAAACCTTCTGGAAAATAAATTATTAATTAATTTGACCTTGTGTAAATAAACATAAAAATTAACATGAAATTTCCTATGATATTGGAAACCCATTTTCTTCTGGTTAAACTCATTTCTTTACGGTTATTGGTAATACAAATAATAGAATTATAATGTAGCTAGGTATTTAACATAGTTGGCTATGTTAATTTAAAGTGATTAAGTTTTAATTATTAGAAATGTCATGAAGAGGCAGTAAATGGTTTGGGCTAATATTTCTTGCGTATGATTTTATTTTTCAGTTTTAAGATCAGATGAAATTCCCTTGCGTGTGATTCCATTTTTTTTTTTCATCTTTAAAAATAGATAAATTTCATTTAATGATTCTTCTTGCCAAAAAAAAAGGAAAGAAGAAAAAACAATTGCAAAATGATTGCTGAAATTACCAAAAACACCAAGGCTAACTTCTTACCATTTTTTAAGAGCCGAAACCCTGTATCTCTTGAAATTCGGCCAAATTGTGCGTAATCCTTTGCTAGGGACCAAACAACATAGCACAAAATTCAATTGTTTTAATCTGGATGGTCTAACTCCTCATGGAAATATTTACATATATACATACATATATAATAATAATAGTAATAGTGATAATGATAATGATAATGATAACATATTTCATTCATAGGATAAGCAAAATAGATATTTTGACAATGAACTATATTGCTAAAAATGAATGAGAAAATTTTAACAAGCGAAATTATATCAAAATTCTTGGTATTTTTCCCTGAAATGTTCCTTCTCTCCACGAGTCTTTAATTCATAGCAGATCAAAAATATTTATAATAAAGAAAATGAAATTTAACAATATGTTTTACGATAGAATATATCGATAAATAAAAAATAAAGAATAATACAGGTGAAGGAGCAATGGCCTTTAGTAATATATGAATTGAATATAATTCATTTACAGGATAAAATCTAGAGGGGCAATAAGTATACCGCAGACCTCCGCGGTGGTAGCTTATTTCTCGACCTTTTGTTCGACCGTGACCTTGACCTTTGACCTGGACCTTCTAAAATTGCACCTTTTTCAGTTTTCTACATAATAATTAATCCTTGCAAGTTTCATTACTCTGCAATTAAAATTGTGGGCACGAAGCAGTTCGCAAACAAACACCCACACAAACACTCAAACAGGGGGTAAAACATATCTTCCTTCCAACATCGTTGGCGGAGGTAATAAGATCAAATAAATCAATAATTCATTATTGGAAAAAAAAAAACTCATTGGAAGTATGTTTAACTGTAAAGTTCACCTAAGAATTTCGTCTCGAAGACTGTGTGAGGTTATTACCAG
>NC_090730.1:172629400-172631900 GCF_036898095.1 Palaemon carinicauda
TATGTATATATATATGTATATATATATATATATATATACATATATATATATATATATATATATATATATATGTATATATATATATATATATATATATATATATATATATATATATATATATACACACACACATGTTATTGGCCCTTGATATCTGTAACCAATTTCATAAATAAACTCCTACACTATGATTGGTTTTCTTACTGCGACATAATATAACATAAAAAGACAATTATTAATCTCCTGTAATTGTTTTCATTTCGAAATGAATTGAAGCATCGATGATATTGTGGGATCTAAAACCAATATAAGACTAGAATTTTTATTACAGAGATAACGACCGTTTGGAGCAATCAGTAGAAAAGGCAAATTGAAAATGATTACGCTGCTTGAAAATGTAGTTTTATTAAAAGCAGAAATGGAATTATTACGTTCGATGGAAACAACAGAAAAACGTTTTCATTATGAATGCAATCTTCTGTGATCAAACGTTTGTATGTGCGTTTGTTTGTATCTTTCGAGTTGAGATTTTTTTACTAATTTTTCTTTGGATATTGAGGAAATAATCGTATCATTATAAGATGGTATGAATGAAAATGGAATGCTTTAGTATTTCAGTGGACATTATTTTAATATCACTATACAACTTTATTATTATTATTATTATTATTATTATTATTATTATTATTATTATTATTATTATTATTATTGTTATTGTTATTATTATTATTATTATAAATGCGTAGAATCTTATAATAAACGATATAAAAAAAAGAAAATTAAAATTCAACCAAACTCTCCTATCCACTACCCCATTCAAATCAGAGAAATACTCGCAATTAAGGATTTAATTTCTCGCAGCTTTTAAGAAAATAGCCACAGCTAGCAAGAGCACCCTCTCCAACCCCTCCCCCCCCCTCCCCTCCCCCTCCTATCCGTTTACCGCATTACCGCCCCCCCCCCCCCCCTGAACTCATCAAAATAACCCCTTAATAACAACCCTGATTGTAATTAACAACCGGGACGATACACCTTTCCGTAGTGCCTTCGTCTTGGCTGATCCTTGATAATATATAGCTTGATTAGACGCCTGGATTCTTCGTAATTGAAGGTAAACATGTGTTTGCTAAAAAGCGGGGAATTCCCGGGCGACCTCAGACTTCGCATAATTGTTAGCTATTAAGGATTCAGTAGGATGATTTGATACGCCGTTTATCGAGGAGTAATGAGTCCTTTCGTATTGTCCTTTGGATTTGGCCTTATTTTAGGAGACTTTGTTGTTGTTTTGTTTTATTTATTATTAAAGATATAGAGCTTTCTAAACAGGGGTGGAGAGGTGTAGTGATATTTCTAAAAAATTATAATTTCTTAATATATTTTCTCAATAATGATACTTTGGTAAACAGACGCGGTTAAGAGAGAGAGAGAGAGAGAGAGGAGAGAGAGGAGGGAGAGAGAGGAGAGAGGAGAGAGAGAGAGAGAGAGAGAGATAATGTAGATCATATGCTCGTAGACTTAAGTGAAAATGGGGTAATATTTACAAAGCGGAAAGAAGAAATATACTTTAGCAATGTATATGGGATAATAACCAGTAAATTTATCTATTCATACACTATACACACATACACACATATAACATATATACACACATATATATATATATATATATATATATATATATATATATATATATATATATATATATATATATATATATATATATATACATACATAACAGAATTTCCACTAAACTTCACTTTCGGCAATAATTGACCTGACTACAATCTCATGGCTGACATCTTGACCTGTTAAGTATTTTTCTCCACCTAACAGTCATGTCAATTCCCTTTAATAAGAGCAGAGCGATATGACATTTTAATCTTGAAATAAGAGTTTCCATCTTCGCCCCACTGAACTACTGCCTCTACTGGCTTAAGGTACGGCAGTGGTGCAAAGCTGCCTCAAAATGAATTGCATCGGGAGGCTCGAAGGATTAGTATAGGCCTTGTGTCGCAACTTGGAAAGTACCAGTTTATTTTCTAAGTCTTGGCTATAAGTGTGAGTGTGCTGAAGATATTGAGATTATTGAGGGGCAAAGGACAGGGGTGTTGATTGGGACACATGGGGAGAGAGAGAGAGAGAGAGAGAGAGAGAGAGAGAGAGAGAGAGAGAGAGAGAGAGAGAGAGAGATTTGTACAGGGGCCCTCGGCTGGTCAATTTTCGCAATTTTTACAAAGGGGACTAAGGAATATTGGAAACCTTTATACAGAAAACATGCCTTAGATTATACTTCAAAGATGGTGTGGTAAAATCGATAAAATAATTTTCGATACAATTTTGGAGATACACAAAGATATATAGAAAAAAAATCAAAATAACAGAGATAATGGAAAAGGAGGTTAAGTGGTGTTGGAGAAAGAAGGCAAGCCAGTAATCAGTAGAGATATGGAACAAGTGGATGAACCCATTTAAAACTAGGTGCCCACCCCTAGCGGTCATTTTT
>NC_090730.1:172641900-172644619 GCF_036898095.1 Palaemon carinicauda
AGTCCATTATATCTTCAATTCTCTCTCTCCTCCTCTCTCTCTCTCCTCTCATCTCTCTCTCCTCTCTCTCTCTCTCTCTCTCTCTCTCTCTCTCTCATTCTGGGAATAAAACCAGAAAACTTGAAAATAACTAAAATAGCTTTAATGAATATTTATAACGTCCTTGGGTAGTTCGTGATATCTTCGATTTTCTCTCTCTCTCTCTCTCTCTCTTCCTCTCTCTCTCTCTCTCTCTCCTCTCTCTCTCTCTCTCTCTCTCTCTCTCATATATATACTAAGAATAAAACACGAAAATATGGAATAACTAAAATAGCTTTAGTGAATATTTATAACGTTTTTCTGAGTTCGGATTTCATGATGTCTTCAATATATGAAAGCATATTGACTTTCCAAGCAAAAGTAAATTATCCACTTAGTATCATTACTGCCCTGAAAGGAGCACTAAAATTGAAAATAAAATGAAGGTCTGGGTTAATCATCGCATATATAGCGGCTATAGAGAGAGAGAAAAAAAATTCTATAGCATTAGCTGCTTAACGTTTGTTTTATATACTATTTTTTTTTCTTTTACAAGGGTAAAAAATCTGACTCATTTTTCTTATGATTGATGGATCCTAGGTCCTTTTTGTTATTTAATTCCTTTGAACACTACAATAAACTAATATTACTATGTTAAAAAAAGCTAAGAAAAACTAAAGAAAAAAATAGTATGAAATCTATGGTATTGAAAGTTGATCTACGTAGCACCCACAAAAACATAGATATCTTGACACATTATAGAAGGAAATATACGCCAAAAAGCAAATAAAGAAAGACAAAATATAAACCTAAAAAAAAAAGAAGAATTGTCTACAGAGAGAAATATAAACTGCAGTTTGATCTTTTCAGAAACAAGAAAATCTTTGTGTTTGCGTGAATGGAATCCACTCGGTTCTCGAAAACCCTCCAGAAGATATTTTCATCTACAGTTTGTTTCCTCTCTTTGTTTTGCTTTTGTTCGACCCGAGTTTTTCCAAGATCGAGATAGAAGAAGAAACTACCCTTTTTTTCCATGTAAGGTAAATAAAAAGGTATTTCCATTCCTTGTCGTAGCAAGTGTTCAGGAACAAATGAAGAAAGAAACATGATTTTTCATAAGGGATTCATGAGAGACACTGTTCACCCGGGAAATACTTTGCTGTATTTGATGAAGTATGAGTCGATTGTTTTTGTACTTTTGTTTTATTTCTACTGTATTTTAAAAAAAATTATTATCTTCTACAGTATAGAAGATGCAACTACATTTTCCTTGTAAGGTAAATAGAGAGATTGTTTCTATTCTTTACCGTAGCATGAAACATGAGTCTGTTATTTTTGTATTTTTGTTGTATTCCTACTATATTTTAAAAAATACTTTTATTCAATGGAATAGAAGAATTCAACTTTTCCTTGTAAGTTGAATAAAGAGATACTTGCTTTCCTTACCGTGGCAAGAAAGCATGAGTACTATTTTCTAGTTTAATTATATTTCCACTTTTTTTTTTAATAATTATCTTCATTTGGGAATTTCTTTCTATCTTTTTCTGTTTACTGATTCTGTTTAACTAAAGATAATATAGAACTTATCACTAATCCTAATCATATAATTAATCTGTGAGAAATTGTTTGACAGACACTAATAAAAATTAAATGCACAGTAATCTCTCTCTCTCTCTCTCTCTCTCTCTCTCCTCTCTCTCTCTCTCTCTCTACAATAGTATTCAAACTGAATTGTCTGACCTAGTGAAACATTCATTGAGGCTCATAGTTTTTTATCTACTCACCAATTTCAATCCGAATTCATTCAATTGTTTCGCATAATCTCTCTCTCTCTCTCTCTCTCTCTCTCTCTCTCTCTCTCTCTCTCTCTCTCTCTCTCTCTCTCTTTTGATTATAGAATTATCGAATTATATCTGTTCTAACTGAAAGCTTTTTATTATTTTTGAATATATATCCAAACATATAGATCTCTTTTCATTAAAGAGTCTGAATTTTAAAGCTATGGAAATCCTAAACTGTTCAGCTTGTTAGGAAAACAAAAGTAACGGAAACAAATATTTTATCTTCATTTCTCTTTCATTGAAATGTACGAATAGCAAGAGATTTGATTCAGAAGGATCAAACACATTCACTAACAATTGAGAGAGAGAGAGAGAGAGAGAGAGAGAGAGGAGAGAGAGAGAGAGAGAGAGAGAGAGAGAGAGAGAGAGAGAGAGAGCAACGATTAGGCCACATAATTTTTGATAATCACAAGAGAGGGAGAGAGAAAGAGAGAAAGTAAAAATTGCAATGAATCTACCAGGTAAGGTATGATAATCACAAGGTTGACAGTGAGAGAGAGATTGCAACGATTATGCCACGTAACTTGTGATAATCACGAGAGAGAGAGAGAGAGAGAGAGAGAGAGAGAGAGAGAGAGAGAGAGAGAGAGAGAGAGAGAGAGAGAGCTACTAGAATAACTTCATCACTTTGGTCTACCTCTATTTGTAAAATAACTTTATTGGAGAATTGTACTTAATCAAAAGAGTTCCCATTATTTTCTGTTAAAAGCTAAATAACACATAATTAATTTCTTTTTATATAATTGAAGGAAATAACTTAATTACCCACCAGTTATGGAATAGGAATTTCTATGTTTGTTACAGAGGTATTGAGTAACAAAATATTGAGAAATATCGAGTTAGTTTCATAACGAATATGA
>NC_090730.1:172645119-172647619 GCF_036898095.1 Palaemon carinicauda
ACTTATCTATTGGATATAATGTTTCAAGGAAATAGTTCTACATAATAAATCTCCAAACATTGGCATGATTCAAACTTCTGGAGAGAGAGAGAGAGAGAGAGAGAGAGAGAGAGAGAGAGGAGAGAGAGAGAGAGAGAGAGAGAGAGAAAGAAGTATGCTTTATGGAGATATTTTCTACACACACACACATATATATGTACATATATATATATATATATATATATATATATATATATATACATGTATATATATATATATATATATATATATATATATATATATATATATATGTATATATATATATATATATATGTATGTATATATATATGTATGTATATATATATGTATGTATATATATATATATATGTATATATATATATATATATATATATATATATATATATATATATATATATATATGTATGTATATATATATGTATATATATATATATATATATATATATATATATATGTATATATATGTATATATATAAATGTATATATATATCTGTATATATATATATATCTGTATATATATATATATATATATATATATATATATATATGTATATATATATATATATATATATGTATATATATATATATATATATATGTATATATATATATATATATATATATATATATATATATATATATATATATATATATATATATATATATGTATGTATATATATGTATATATATATGTATGTATATATATATGTATATATATGTATATATATATATATATATATATATATATATATATATATATATATATATATGTATATGTATATATACTATAAAATAAAAACGGTAGATAAACTATTCCAAAGCAAAATGATTCGCGTACCGAAGTTTTCCTTCCTTTCCCCGAAATGATTTCCTACTTTTGTGGTCATTACCAGACCCGTCGTAGCTAATGGAAGGTCAGGCAGTGAAGCGAGACACCAAACTGAGCTAATCATAACTTGCTTAAATGTAATTAGAAATTGCGCTCGTCAGTTTGCTTCCAGCTACTCTAAATCTAAGGCCATTTCCTGTGGTCATTTGGCTGGAAACATTTAGTTTACTAACTGTTTCCGCGTTTGTATAATTTCTTTAGTTAGTTGAATAATTAATGCCAAGTTTATTAACTATTTTAGCGTTTACAGTCTTCCTTATATTTGATGTCATTTTTTTTCTTATTGTATTAAAATCACATTGTTTTTTCACCTTTGATTTCTATAGTCAGAGAATTATATGTGATTTAAATAACTAGACTATTTGGTGGTCCTTTTTTCCCTAAACATCAAGTTTATTTGGTATTTTTGCGGTTGTATCATTTCTCGAATTAATTGAATTATTATTAGTATTCCATTATGCCTTAAAATCAAAATGTTTTTTTTTTTTTTTTTTATATCCATAGCTTGATTGGTAAATGTAATTCAAATATCTAGACTATTCAATTGTCATTTTGCTTTAAACATTAAGTTTTTTCTTTAACTATTTTTGCTTTTGTATAAGTTCTCAAATTAGTTGAATCATTATTAGCTTTTCCAATATGACTTAAATCAAATAGATTTTTCACCTTTGATATCCATGGCTGAGTAAATTTGTAGCTAAATCATATTTGGAAAAGGTTTTGTCTAAAAAATCATAATGTAATCTACCAGTCTTTGATATCAAATTTCCAGAAGACTTCACTAAGACTTCACTAAACATTATGTCTAAAATATGTACCGTACTCTACCAGTCTATGATATCAAATTTCCAAAAGACTTCACTAAGAGTAGACGATTCTATCATCCTCCTGGATACTATAGGGTCAACTTCAAAGACGTATTCTCGTAACGAAGTCCAGATGTCATTTTCCTACAGTGTAATCTAGATCTCGGATAATTAGTAGCGAAGTTGCGCCAGAAAATGTATTTCCGAAACCCGGACATCAATCAACTGCCTTAATGACACATGTTCCTGGGATCGTCTTATAGTTAGTTCAGCCGGTTATAAATCGGGGAGTTGGTTCATTCCAGTATCATTTCCCTATATAAATCTGAACCTGAATGTGTATGTATGTATGTATGTATGTATGTATGCCTTGATTTCGAAAAAACAATCACACATGAATTGACGTATGTATGTATGTATGTATGTATATGCCTTGATTTAAAAAAAATCACACATGAATTGACGTATGTATGTATGTATGTATGTATGCCTTGATTTAAAAAAAGAACACACATGCATTGATGTATGTATGTATGTATGTGCGTATATATGTATGTATATACGTATGTGTGTATGTATATATACCTAGATTTTAAAAAAAATTACATGCATTGGGGAAGCCTAGAAGGATCCTCCCTTTCTGTAGAGATCTGATCATAAAAGTACATTGATTTAAAATAATAATGAAACATGCATTGACATATGTATGTATGTATGTATGTATGTATGTATGTATGTATGTATGTATGTATACCTGGATTCAGAGAAAAATAAATGATATGCATTAAG